>NW_025743624.1:2752-4018 GCF_021292245.1 Micropterus dolomieu
TAAATGAAGGCATGGGGTAGCCCCATGACACGTACTTTAATCACTTTTGTAATGTAGTTATGCATGATACTTTTAATGTATTTTTCTTGCAGTACTTGTTGAAACATTGTTCTGATGTACATTTACATTGAAGTCTAACTACGGTGTTGATTAATGTGAACTGTCCCTGTTAAATTAAATAAAAAATACCACTTTGATACGGCAGCTAACAGAATACAGTGAGTGAACTCAGGTAACTCAGCAAAGGCTGCACCAAAGCAACAAAGACTGACGATACTATAAAGGAGAGAGACATTTCCTTCAGACAGGGACAAGGCCAAAAGGATTACCAAGATTAAATTCAAAGCTGTGGTAGAGAATTACAGGTTTATATATTACCAAGATTAAATTCAAAGCTGTGGTAGAGAATTACAGGTTTATACAGTCTTTTGGAGTCACGGTGCGCCCTACCCTCTGGATATTTCAGACACTGTCCTACTAGAGCTTTACAACAAGGCCTGTGACCACCTATGATGTGTTTTATCAGATGAGATGACAGCTATTATTCAACTGTCAAGCATACAGGTATCAGATCAGGACTCTGTGTGGACAGATACGTCATATTAAAAGACTGAGCAAAGCACCTGATCAGGACGTCCCTAATGAAATGTCCTCCATGTTCCCAGAATAGAGAGCAGGTCTTCAGGTAGGCTTCCTTCTAGTGGGACCTGCCTCGGTCTCACAGTGGTGTGAATAACTGAAAGTGGACATTCAGGAAACATTTCTCTGAGGCAGAGCTGCTCTGGATGCACAAATAATCTCACTGGCTGAACTGAACTTTGGTAGACAGCCAATCTCTAAAAAGGGGATTCTCTGGCCCCGCCCACTGAAGTCCAACTCAACCAAAGAGATTCTTTGCGTCTCCAGAGCAGAAATGTTTGAGGAACTAAAAGCACAATCAGCTTGATGTTGAGGAGAAGGGCTGTGCAGCAGAGAGGCTGTTTAGTTTCTTCATTCTACTGCAGTGGAAGAACATTGCTCATCTGCTGTCTGTCTGGCTTTAACAACTCCAAAGACATGTTGCTTTACCTCTTTTTACTTTGCTCTCACTTCATAGGTGAGTGTTGGAGTGTTTGTGACCACAGAGTAACACTGTACAGCTGCCATTTTCCACTGTCTTCTCCTCTCAGCCTCATGAACAATGTTAGTCTAATGGCTTCATTTGCTCTACTTTTTCCAGGACTAATAGCTGGAGACACAATCTCTCCTGTACGAGAGGAAGTCAGT
>NW_025743624.1:4038-7623 GCF_021292245.1 Micropterus dolomieu
TGCTGCTCTTTTCTTTGGTAAGATAGAAAGCACAACATCTTTTTATTCTTTTCTAAAGATTTATGGAAACAGCTGAGCTGTTTGTGTCCACAGAGTAACACTGTACAGCTGCCATTTTCCACTGTCTTCTCCTCTCAGCCTCATGAACAAAGTTAGTCTAATGGCTTCATTTGCTCTACTTTTTCCAGGACTAATAGCTGGAGACACAATCTCTCCTGTACGAGAGGAAGTCAGTGAAAGAGAAGGACAATCTGTCACACTCACATGTAACTATCAGACAAGTGACACCAATCCTGACCTTTACTGGTACAGACATCATTCTGACCTTCAGGCACCTCAGTTTATACTCTGGAAAGGAGCAAAATCACGCAGTGGTAGTGAACATATTCCTGATAGAAGATATGAATCTGAAACATCAGCAACATCAACTACACTGACCATCAGAGATCTAACCCTGGCAGACACAGCTCTCTACTACTGTGCTCTAGAAACACAGTGATACAAAGTGTAGAGGCTGTACAAAAACCTGAACCCAGATATCTGACTACTCTTCAAAGAGGAGGGAAGTGGTATTCAAACCACAGCTTCATATCAGATGGATTCTGCTAATTCCTGTTTTATCAGAGTCACTGTGGTTCCAGCTGCTAATGAAACACTGGGGGAGGATTCACAGGAGCATTATGGGTAGTGGGTACAATGACAAACTCTACACGGTACAGATCACACCATGTTTCAAGTCCAGGGTGTAATTCACCTCCCAAGTAATTAATAAACATTGGACTTAATTCAAAGCAATCATCTCAGAAGAAATAGACACGACACTAAAGAAGTTATAGACAACAAACAAAATAACTAACTCACTCATTAAATAGTTAAAATTAACAAAACTTAGAGATCAAATCATATTCTGAAGTAAACAGAATTTTCTGGCAGGGGAGCTTTGAACATTTCTTATAGATTTAATTAATACAGAGAACTCATTTCTAAGTGCATTCCAAGAAGGGGGGATTTCACAAAGTGACATGTGTGTATATAATATTTAGTAATAATAATGGTATTATTGATCAGAAATTTAATTTGTTTCTTATTTAGGACCACACCTAGTTGGACAGATGTGAAAGAAAAGAAATCTATCTTTATGAGTTTGGACGTCAGCCAGTGTGATGGAAATGTGATATTTTACTGTGTTTACTGTTTCACCCTGCGTGCTTCATTATTTTATACAAAGGTTTCACTGTGTGGTATTTGATTATTTGATTATGTTACAGCTAGGTGAAGTTTCCCATGGGAAAGATGCTCGTTAGAGAGTTTTCTTATCAGACTGTCCTTGATAGGCCTTCATCTCAGGACAGCTGGTCCCTACTCCCTTCCTCTCCTGGATAGCTGCGTAATACCCTTACAGTATAAAGTCACCTGCTTCTACACTGGCTCTTTGTCTTACACTCTGCAGACTGGTTGCACTCTGTCTGTCTGTGTGACCCTTTGCAAAGAATAAAACCCTTAAAAGACGTCTGGATTGGACTCTTTGTTTCAGAAGACTCACTAAAGGACAAATTTCCATTACATTTGGTGTCAGAAGTGGGATGGTTTGGCAAAGTTTGTCTGGGACCTGAGACGGCCGGCGACTGATCAGCCTGGAGTAAAGTGTCTCAGCCTCCACCTCGCTGACTTAAGAGACGGGAGGGTCGACCGTCCGCGCCCCGGACCGTCGCCACTACCATCTCAAATAAGAGTTAAGTTATTAGTAAATGCTGATGAGCCTGAACAGCCTACATTGGTGATGAATGAGAAGCACCAAGAGTTTTAGAAAGTGTCATTTAAACCTAGCAGGGGACAATGCTGCTACATGATATGTTGAAAACAGCCCCAGAGAGGGGCAGGTTGCATATATGGTATCATGTTGATGAATTCTGATGACATAGTTGCTAAACACTTATTTCAGTTATCAGAGCACTAATGAGTGACGCCACTGCACACACAGACACATAGACACACACACATAGACACACACACACACACACACACACACAGACACACACACACACACACACATAGACACACACACACACACACAGGAACATGCAGACAGACTCGTTACTCTGCACAATACACAATTCTGATGGACAGGATGCAACAAGTTTTAATTATTTATGGAAGAGGGACAGTGGAAGAAAAAAAAAGAGAGAGAACTATTGCAACATATTATCTGGACAAGGAGGCTGTGCTGTTGTTTTGTTTCTTCTTCTCCTTCTCTGATCTTAGCTGTACCGAGGGGGAAGTATACACATGGCGAAGCAAAGCCAAGTGATTTGCAAACGGATGGATTTGGGGATAAAGTCCACCCGGAGTTGGCTGACTGACAACAGGCCCGTAAGTTGGAATCTGAGAACACTGTACAGTAAAGAGCAAAAAGTCCTGCTCAGGTTAAAAGAACCATTGAACTAGTTCCTGTAACATCTTTTTACACACCATGGTTAAAACAATAAACTGTGACCTCATGTCTGAGGTGCAAACTGAATGAGAGTCTATAGCTGTAGTTCACACAAAGTTTGATTTGATGTGTGAAATAATATTTACAAAAACAAAAAAGAAAGAAAAAAGAAGCGCTTGGAAATATTAAACATGTTTTCTTTTGTTCACTGCTGCAGGCTGCAGTGACCTGTACGCACCCACATTTTCACAAAAGATTATGATGAAGGCCGACCAGCAGAGCGACAGAGTGCTGGTAAATGCATTAGTGCAGCCGCGAGCACTACAGGTTTAAAGATTTCACATTATTGGCTACATCACAGACCACACATTTCTCTGTTGGTGATTTGACAAAGGTCTGTTTTTAAAATGTTACATTTCCCGCGCGGCTGGTCGGTTTCCGTTCTGCAGTCCATCACACGAAGCGTGCTGAGATGACCATTGTGTTGCTAAAGCGGTTCGCCCACAATGGCCACACACAAGGCTGTCTTTCTGTCTCTAACTGCAATTCCAATAGACAGAATAACTTCTCTGGGAATGTGATCAGGATGAGAGTAAAGCTCTCTCTCCCAATGCATACAAGCCAAAACCAATCACCATAAAGAGGTGATGATGATTTTATGGACAAGGGATCCCATTACTGAAACAAGAGAAAGCTTTCTCCCATGATTCATGGTAAACTAACAGTGCACTTGACTGACTTGAACTGACGAAGCTGAGCTGACAGAGCCTCACTGACTGAAACGGTTCTCTATAGTCTGCCTGTACTCGGGGACGACAAAGACCTGACCTACGTTCTTACTTGACTTGACCGCAGGACGATCACATGACCTATGAAAGAATGCCGCCTGCTCGTTCCTTGTTGTTTGATGTTATTGTTTAAATCCCTTTTTTTTAACATGGTCCAGAGTTTTGCCCATGCGCTCTCCTCCACAGAGAAAAGGGGGAACTGAATGCAAAACTATGGAATGTGTGTGAGGTGTGTTATCAGACAGCCTGGAAGCTCAGAGGCTGTTTCACACACACAGAGCAGAGTGTCACCCAGAAGAACCATGTGACCACCTGATGAGGGAGCTTTTTAGCTAAACCCAAGCAAAGGCAATAAGTGCTGTTGAT
>NW_025743624.1:7643-13233 GCF_021292245.1 Micropterus dolomieu
TGATGAAGGCCGACCAGCAGAGCGACAGAGTGCTGGTAAATGCATTAGTGCAGCCGCGAGCACTACAGGTTTAAAGATTTCACATTATTGGCTACATCACAGACCACACATTTCTCTGTTGGTGATTTGACAAAGGTCTGTTTTTAAAATGTTACATTTCCCGCACGGCTGGTCGGTTTCCGTTCTGCAGTCCATCACACGAAGCGTGCTGAGATGACCATTGTGTTGCTAAAGCGGTTCGCCCACAATGGCCACACACAAGGCTGTCTGTCTGTCTCTAACTGCAATTCGAATAGACAGAATAACTTCTCTGGGAATGTGATCAGGATGAGAGTAAAGCTCTCTCTCCCAATGCATACAAGCCAAAACCAATCACCATAAAGAGGTGATGATGATTTTATGGACAAGGGATCCCATTACTGAAACAAGAGAAAGCTTTCTCCCATGATTCATGGTAAACTAACAGTGCACTTGACTGACTTGAGCTGACGAAGCTGAGCTGACAGAGCCTCACTGACTGAAATGGTTCTCTATAGTCTACCTGTACTCGGGGACGACAAAGACCTGACCTACGTTCTTACTTGACTTGACCGCAGGACGATCACATGACCTGTTCTGACACTACATCTTGGAAGCGAACCAGATGCCTGGTGCTTATTGTCGTGTTGCTTGCTGTGTCTGTTGCTTTATGTTATGCTGGATGTTTCTTTGTGAGCTGCTGCCGTGTTGATGATAAAATGTGATGCACGCTAACAGACTGACCCCATTTCTACAGGAAAAGAATGCCGCCTGCTCGTTCCTTGTTGTTTGATGTTATTGTTTAAATCCCTTTTTTTTAACATGGTCCAGAGTTTTGCCCATGCACTCTCCTCCACAGAGAAAAGGGGGAACTGAATGCAAAACTATGGAATGTGTGTGAGGTGTGTTATCAGACAGCCTGGAAGCTCAGAGGCTGTTTTACACACACAGAGCAGAGTGTCACCCAGAAGAACCATGTGACCACCTGATGAGGGAGCTTTTTAGCTAAACCCAAGCAAAGGCAATAAGTGCTGTTGATGATAGTTGACATGTTTCCAAAATGGACAGACATCAGTGTTACTACAGAAACATGGTGACAGACTGAGACCAGTCGCTTTTTCTTTCAGCAAAACTGGATCCAGTGGCTGCAGGGTTACCACGTTGTCTTAGAGCTGTGGCAGCAGCTGAGGAAGCTGTCATGGCATCACGTCACATTGTTGGTTATTCTGATTTAACCCTTTGGTCCCTCATGCGGTTTCTATGATCTTGCTTGAACAGAAGACCTCTCATCTCTCGACAGCACGTTGGCGCCGATACACCACTGTTCTATTGGATATGCCTAACATCGCTGTCAAACGCTGTAATGTTGTTGTGTAATGTTAAATCCTGCAACTTTGCTCCCCATTCCAGGAGACGGAGAAGATCATAACTGTGTTGCTGTGCTTGAGCAGGTTTGCACTCCACGTCCAGATCTGTCTGAAACACCTCTAACTAACCCAGACCTGATTCTCTTTGTTGACGGGTCTGCTTCACGCAATGTTAACACAGGAAAAAATCAAGTTGTCAGCACGAGACACTGAAATCTGGCCCCTTGCCATCTCATTATTCAGCTCAAGCAGCTGAGTTGGTTGCACTCACTGAAGCTTGTAAATTGGCCAAAGACAAATCAGTAACTATTTACACAGATTCTCAATATGCATTTGCAACCGTGCATTAAAATCTGATGGTAAGCCTATTCTGCATCATGATAAAATAGCTGCATTGCTTGAAGCAGTGATGTTGCCGTCTGCTATTTCTGTATGCAAATGCCCATACTAATGCAAAAGACTTTGTTTCTACAGGTAACGCCAAAGCTGATGCAGCTGCCCGCACCGCAGCTCAACAGGGCCTGACACACACACACACACACCCCTGCACGCAGACACAGATATTCCTCTGACATTGCATGCTATGCAACAATTTGCTCCATCAGATGAGAAGCGCACATGGCAACAGGCTGGTTGTAAATATGCTGATGGATTGTGGACTGGTCCCAATGACAAACCATGTTTACCCAAACATTTTTTTCCACATTATGCTGAATTGACACATGGGTTGCATCATGTGTCAAAGGGAGGGATGTTCGATCAACTAAAGCAACACTGGTTCATGAAAGCTTTCACAACATACGCTCACAACTTTTGCCAAACGTGCTCAATCTGCCTAACACACAACACAGGGAGAGGATTGAGGGTTCCCTTAGCGGCACACCCAACGCCAGATAAACCATCTGATCACCTGATGATGGACTTTTTTGAGCTTAACCCGAGTCAAGGCAAAAGGTTCTGTTTGGTCATAGTTGATATGTTTTCCAAATGGATGGAGGTTTTTCCAACTTCAAAACAAGACGGTGCAGCTGGAGCTAAAGCCCTGATTTCTGAGATCTTGCCGCGCTGGGGCGTGCCTTCTAAAATCAGCAGTGACAACGGCACACCTTTTGTAAGTGAAGCCATCAAACAACTTGGCTCTTATATGGGCATTGATTTGAGACAACATTGTTCCTTCCACCCAGCGAGCGGTGGAGCAGTAGAAAAAGAGAATGGAACATTAAAAGCTAAGCTAGCTAAATGTTGTGAAGACTCTTCCATGGACAAAGGCGTTGCCGTTGGTGTTGATGTACATGAGAACGAGGGTAAGAACTAGGTCAGGTTTGAGCCCGTTTGAGATTCTTTTTGGGCGCCCTCCACGAACAGGGATAGAGGCAGCGAGCAGAGTACCGCCTGACACACATCACTGTGAGAATGATTGAATGACTTTGTCCTCTGCTCTTGCCCGTCTACATCAGCAGGTTAAAGAGGCCCTACCCTCTCCAGCGACAGAACCACTGCACAGTCTCCTAGAGTCTCCTTTTGTGGTGGTTAAGGACTTCAGAAGAAAGCACTGGAAGGCGCAGAGGTGGAAAGGTGCTCCTGACAACATACACAGCGGTAAAAGTGGCTGAAAGAGCTACGTGGATTCACGCCAGCCACTGCAGGAAGGTGCCTGCACCAGTACAACAATAGATCAACAAGCGTGCACAATCAGCACCTCGTGTTGTGAGCGAAGGAGGGATTGGGAACGCTTAGGCACCCTTTGTCTCGGACTCACAGGCTGTTAGACAGCAAACATCAGCACAAGGGAGCTAGTGGGAAAACTCCTGGTCTCTCTTGGGGCGGCTGTGGCTCAGGAGGTAGAGCGGGTTGGCCGTTAATCGGATCGATCCCTGGCTCCCCCTGGTTGCGTGTCGAAGTGTCCTTGGGCAAGATACTGAACCCCGATTTGCCCCTGGCGGCTGTTCCGCCAGTGTATGAATGTGTGTGACTGGTGAATGCAGATGTAGTGTAAAAGCGCTTTGAGTGGTCGAAAAGACTAGAAAGGCGCTATACAAGTACGGAGCATTTACATTTACCACTGCTGATTTAAGTGACGCCGCAAAAAATTAAGAGTGGGTAGCATGGTTGTCTCTGGAAGGAGACGTCATGGGACCCAGTCAGACACCCAAATATTTGTGAGCCTACGAGGAGCAACAGAGATGTTTGCTGCCATTGCAACAGCATGAACAGTGCCTCTGTTGCAGTTCTTAGATCACAAGCGTGATGCACAAAAGCCACCACAACAGAACACCACAGTGAACTACAGGCATTGACATCAAATAGCAGTGTTGGAGGCAAGAGAAGCACCCAAAGAGGCTGGGATGCTGGGCTAATGTTTAATAACTCCTGCTGTATGTTTGTGCCCAACAATACAGCTCCAGATGGTTCGGTGAACCCAGTGCTGGAAGGACTGCGTTCCCTACGAGAAGAACTTGCAGAGAACTCTGAAGTGGACACTAACATGTTCGACCGGTCAGATTCTGTGTTTGCTAAATAAAAGGCCTTAGTGATGCCCACACTAGCAGGTCTAATGATTGCTGTAGCTCTCTGTGGATGTTGCATCATTCCATGTGCCAGAGGTCTGATTGTAGGAGCTATTGAGAAAAGTGTCTCCATTCAAATGATCACACTCGTCTGGATTGGAATCTTTTTCATTCATCTCACATTTCAGAAGACTCACTAAAGGACAAATTTCCATTACACCAGTCATGGAAGGATTTCCATAAACTTTAGTCACAAACATAAAAAATGTGCTCTGTTGTTTCTACATTTGTGTTGCATAGGTGACAGTTTTCTACATCACATTTCAATCTGAGAATTTTAAACTGCATTTCTTTGTTTTTAGGAAGAAGTGGAAATTAAAGATATTTTGTTGTAATAGCTGATATTTCAGGGTTTGAAGTTCTCCTTGTGAAGCCAGGTTACATTGTATTCTACAGATGTTGCCTCAGGAAGGCATTGTTACATTTTTGGTTTAAAAAGTCAACTTGGCCTATCTTTATATTTTGGACTTTGGAGGTCGGTGTGTTTTCTACATTATTTTTAATTAACTGAATAAGAGCCATTGGAATGTTTTATGACACCTTCAGCAATCCAGATTATATCCAACTTTATATATATCCAACAATTGACCATATTTGTTTCTCCATCCAGTTGTCCATAAATATAGATTTTCTTTTGCACAACATGAATCTATTGTTCCATAGCAGAACGTTCTGTGGACTAAAATTATGTTTAGAAATCATTTCCCAGAATGACAAGACAGAGAGTTTGACAGGTAGTTTAGATATTCCAAAGTCCCTTTTTAACAAAAAATCAGTACCAGCTAATTTGTTGAACAGAAGCGAAGTTATTGTGAACCACATCTCCTCACCATTCTTTAGAAACGATCGCAGCCATTTCATTTTTAATACACCATTCATGATATAAAATCTGATGCTTTAATCCCACCATCTTCATCATTTTTATGTGGTCATGTTGAAATTTAGTTTGTTTTCTTTTATCATCCTGGGAGATATAGCTAATGAATATGCAGGATAAATCAGTCTGGATATGCTTTCCATTTCTGTTAACAGTGTTCTTTGTTTTTATCTATAGAATTTTGAATATTACTTTTCTCACTTGTGTTTGGACATTTGGTAACAAAATTCCTAGGTATCCAGTATCTTTTTTGACAGGTATATTGAATAGTGAAGAACAGGAACAGTTGGATCCTCAGAAGTTCCCATTAGTTGAGGTTCAAACAGACCAGACGCTTGAGAAAATAACTATTGTTTGTAAGGCCAAAGGTATTTGTTCTTTGTTCTTTAGGGACAGCGTTGTGTCGTCAGCTAGCTGACCTGTAGGGAATATTTTACCGTCTGTGTTTAGTCCTTCGATGTTGGGAGTTTTTTATGAGCAGAGCCAGTAGTTCAGAAAGCACAATAAATAAAAGAGGAGAAATACTGCGTCCTTGTTTTCTTCCTCTTCCTACATTGAATCTGGGGCCCGTGCCCTCTGGGGGGGAGACACAGCTGTTAATGTTCATTTAGCGAGATCGAGTTTGAAATTAGCCAGTAATCAATCCTGGATTTAGCTTGTCCGTTAGGCTTAAACCAAGTAAAGTGTCGCACATCTCTGTTCTAAGTTCTCCAGACATTTCTCAATCTGTTGTTACTGATGAAATCCCCAATAATCTGATT
>NW_025743625.1:0-2597 GCF_021292245.1 Micropterus dolomieu
TTTGATTCTTATGTAATGTTTGATATTATGTTACATTAAAATGTACTTAGATTACAGTATTGTTGTCAGATTTTTGATCATGTATCTGAACATATATGGATATTGTGTTTTATATAGAATTTTTCAAATTTTAAAACTTTATGAAATTACTGATGCAACAATTAGATTTTTTTTGTTGTTAAAATAAAGTATATGATATATAATGTCTAAGTAAATGTAAAACTATAACTAATTTAATGTGAACGTAAAAAATACCTTTATTAAAATATGTTTATTAACCCTAATATATAAAACATTAAGTTTTTAAAGGAGATATTTCATAATTATATTATAAGAATCCAGCATATGTAGAACTGCTAAATAAGTAAAATTCTTTTCTTTCCTCATATAACATATTAATATTATTATTATTATACATGACGTGTGTGATATGAAGGTGAATCCAGTCCATGTAGTGAACTGTGTGCTGTATTGATGAGGAGCTCAGTGATCAGAGTCCATGTAGTTTCCAGGATCAGACTGAATGCAGTGCTGGAAGCTGCTGTTGACTGTGTGAATGTGTGTCTGTGCTGCTTGTTGCTGCTGTCAAACTTCAGATAAGCCGGTAGTGAAGCCCGTGGTGAGCGTGTACCCAGCAGCATCCAGAGCCCACCATGAGGGGAAGAGCTCCCTGCTGTGTGTGGCCTCAAACATGTTTCCTCCTCTGGTCCGCTTCTCCTGGAAAAGACGAAAGGTGAACGAGTCTCTGGAGGAGCAGGCACCTGCTGAGGAGGAGCAGGCACCTGCTGAGGAGGAGCAGGCACCTGCTGAGGAGGAGCAGGCACCTGCTGAGGAGGTGCAGCTGGAGCTCAGAGAGTCGGGACGCACCGCCGCCATCAGAGTGATTGATCGGGACGCTCTCGACACGTATAAATACCGCTGCTACGTCCAGCACGAGGGGGGGGAAGTGAAGGCCCAAACAGAACAAGGTAATGAAGGCTTGGTGACTGTGTTCAGCAGAGATTCAGCTTCATGTGGAGACGCTGTCAAAGAGAGCAGAGGAGCAGAGGACTGACATTTCTTTCTGACTCCTTTTCTGTTTCAGAGGTTCCGGTGGCCTCCTGTCCTCCAGAGAGAGAGCCAGCAGACCTGGCAGCTCTGCAGCAAGCTGACTGTAAGATCACCTGCTGCCTCTCTGCATAGACAGCTCCAATGTTCTGCTGCAGTTAGGGCTGCATGTAAAAATCAACTAGTCCGACTTCAAACTCATAATAACCTGTTTCTTTTTAAATATGGACTTTCTGCTTTAATCGTTTAATTGTAGTTAGTTGTGAATTACAAAGTTAATTGAAGCTCTCAACTTTAAAGAAGAAAATCAGATTCTGTTTAGGGCCCTTAAAAAGTATGGTCGGGCCCTGAATCGTATTTAATAAGAACCTTTGAGCTTTCATTCATTTGAAGCCGACCCGTCTTCATGTCGTCCCACCTGGAAGGTCCCAAGTATACTAATGATATTCTGATGTCTCTGTCTGTCTGTCAGTGTCCTTCCAGTCTCAGTGCAGGGTGAAGCTGCTCTGGCTGCTGTACACAGTGCTGATAGTGAAGAGTCTGGTGTACTGCTGTGGACTCCCTCTGCTGTGAATCCTCAGAAACAAGGGACCATCCACCGGCTGCACACATGCTGACTGACTGTTTTCTGCTCGCCTTTTCTCACCATCAGATCTCATCAATTTATTATTATTTTATTCATTGGTCACATTCTGCAGAAATTACAAATGTAAGTTATGATGTGCACAGGTTAGATGTAGTAATTCTAAAAATATATACACATACATATTTGCTGAGTGTAAGTTCTGTATATTTGTTATTTTGATGATCTAGATTATTTCCATTTGTGACTTATATAAAAATAGAAAATGAAGCTGAATCATTAGCTGTCTGCTAGATTTTTTTGTTTTCAGTATTTTTCTGTTCTTGTGTCTCTTTTTAATACATTATGCAGAGTGTGGCAAGTTTGGCAAATTATTTCAGTTTAACTTTCTCAATAAACTAAAAAAAATCCCAGCGTCTGTGTTTTTGTAAACATCATTGTTTGTACTGTTTTCAGTTTGCCTTCATGGCAAATAATCAGAACCGAAACAGCCTATATGTTGACAGCTACAAGTCATTTGACTCTGGTTGTAACTAGCTCTCATCAGTCGGGCTGAAGTCTGAATATCGGCAACATGATGGCTGTTTTTATTTCTTCTAAACCAAGAAAATGCTGCTTAACTTTTTATTTTGCCTGCTGCCGTTTTGAAACGTTTAGTTATTATTCCCATGTGAACACTCTGCTGACTGACTGCCTGTTAGAATCAGTTTGAGGTCATAAAGTGGGATCAGAGCAGACTGCAGGTGGTTGAACATATCTCCTTTTATTTCAGCTTCTCAGCTCTGAGTTCAGGATTTGAGCTGTTTCTCTCACAGATTAATAACAGATCAAAACTGAGACAGTGAGTACTGAGCGCTGAAATCAAACTGAACTTCCTAGAATGATTTGACGGTTGTAACTGTCATTGTGTTATTAATGTGAAAAAGTGCAGCTAGCGGTGAGGAGGCTGCAGAGCAGAAACCCACAC
>NW_025743626.1:0-2207 GCF_021292245.1 Micropterus dolomieu
CAAGGACCCCTAAACTGCCACAAATTAGACCACGGATCCCCATTTGATAAGATTTTTTTCCAGCATCCTCCATCTGAAAGGATTTTCACTTTTAGCTGTTTTATTAAAAATTACATGAATCCCAAATAGTCAAATTATGTTGTTTCCCAATCTTAAATTTCTATTTGATCATGTGACAAGACCACAAGAATCCAGCTATGCTGACTTTGGTGATCTCCTGACTTTTCCTCCAGCGCCACCATGAGGTTGACATTGATGTTTTTTAGTGAAATGTCTCACCAACTACTTGACAGACTTTTCATGTAGCGCCATCATCATGTTAAAATGTTCAAACGTTACTTATTGCTTTACTTATTACAAATATATCAATGTTTGTTTTAAGACAAAATACCTGCAAAATTAATGACATTCCCATCAGTCTCAGCTGTACTTTCAGTTTAGTGCGAATTATCACATTTTAGCATGCTACTATGCCAACCCAGGTGAAAAAGAAATATACTTAAGTTGTACTTTTTCTTGATGCGCTTATCACATTTTAATTGTATTATACTGAGTGTATAATAAATGTGTTACTTTGGAACAACTTAAAGTATGTAAAGTGTTCTTTTAGAAATCCTTAAACTCAACTTTAAGATAATTGCAATATATTTTAATATACTTAGTTGTGTTAAAATGGACCAAATTTAAATATATTTACTCTAGTTTAAATACACTGCTTTAAATTTAACTTAAAATACCCTTTTGTGCTATACTTGAACAACAGTTTAAATAGCTTTTAAACATTATTATTAGCATTTCAGCTTATTAGTAATTTATTACTAGTATACTCCAAGAGCCACTATTAATACTACGAAGCTGCTTTATGAAACCATTCAGTACGACAATAATTCATTATTAATGCATTAAAAATACCTTGCTAAATGCCCTTATAGCATAATCAATATCATAAAATAATTATTTAAAACAGACACATACAGACAACTAAAAACTTAATCTCTACATTATTAAAATAAATTCCTGTACAATAAAAGGTACAGCAGATCAAAACACGTTCAAATAAAATAAAATGAAATGACCATTATTACTTAACAAGTTGCAAACTATTGGCAATGAGCATTCATTATTTACAATAAGTGACCTGCTCCTGAATGCAAGTCAACAGAATAGGCTCCTCCTTTTCTTGCATTAATAGTTTGAACCTTCCCCCCTACTGTCAGGAGCACTCATCATTTAATTATATAAATTTAATTAAACTGGACATAGACTTGTTTCTACTGAAATCATGAACCGGTAAACTCGTGCTCACAGGTGGCCCAGACTGCAAAAAAGGCGCATTTTAAAGTATTTAATCCATTAATGAATTTGATGCTGATGTGACAGCATTGGTTGCCTGTTTAATTGTGTATCTTCAACAAAATTATTATGATACTGTACCCATTATAACCTTAGGCAGTGGAGAGGCATAATTTATTGACCACACAAAAAAATCCCTTAATTCACACTTTATTTATTTTGGCATATGACAATCGGTGATCGCAAGGGAACATTTTTTGATTCATGAGAATTCATTTCCACACATTTGCAACGAAATATAAAATCCTGCAGCTAATTGGCTGGTTCATGCATGATAGATTGATTGCTGTGTGTGCAGACGCCTGCTGCACGCGCGAGTCTGTGTTCCAATTCCATTGCCTATGACGCGATCGGCGCTGGTTCTGAATGATTAATTGCTGTGATCTTAATGAATGTTAAATCATTTTTGTACCCTACAATGAAATGTTGGATGTCTTCATATGTTGGATGTAGGCTATATGCTGCCCTTCTCAATAAAGTCAATTAAAAAAAAAATTGCTGTGATTATATAGCCCACGTGTGTCGGCCAGCGAGTTTGTGTTTAAATTCAAATTCCTTTGATGTGTGACGCTGTGCTTTAATGTGAATCAAAACACGTGATGTCATACAGTCCTGACTATATAAGGTGTGCTGGTTACTAAATTCTACATTCAGTTTTCATTCTTGACAAGTGACTTCCAGACCACAGTCAGAAACCATAGCGAGGTACACATTACTGAAAACATTAAGCAAGATACAATTTCCAGACAATAACTTGTTCTACGCATTACTAAACACTTTACAGTAAGTTTCAAACACACGGAAGAAAAGTACAGCTTTGTGAACAGAACGTACCAAAATTGAGCAAACCGGAT
>NW_025743627.1:0-2883 GCF_021292245.1 Micropterus dolomieu
GGAGGCATTACAGCTGTTCATTTGTTATGATGTGTTGAGTGTTTATTATAAAATTGGTTAAGACTACACTTCATCACTTCAAACTACACTTTCAATTTAATTTTTTCTAAAAATTAGGCACTTTATTTTAGTTTAATTAAATTTAGAATTTATTATTAGAGTAGTTATTATTTCTTATCCCTCCAGTTTGATATGAAATCTGACTGAAATATTGTTTGATTTGACAGTCCGACTAGATTAGACGTCACCATCCAACTCCTGAAAAGACGATTATAGATGGTAAAGAGGTTGAAATTGTTGAGTCGTATAAGTATCTGGGAATCATCATTGATAACAAGTTGACCTTTGAACTAAACACAGATATGCTGAGTAAGAAAATTCAGCAACGTCTTTTCTGTCTGAGAAAGCTAACTAAGTGTCTATTGGACAGATCCCTGATGACATTGTGTTATAAATCTTTTATTGAGTCCGTCTTTACTTTTTCATGAATTTGCTGGTATGCTTCTCTAAGTTTAAAACCGAAAAACACATTAGCAATGGTAAATAAAGTTAGCAGCAAAATCATTGGGATTCAGCAGATAAAACTAACTGAACTGTACAATAGACATGTGCTTAAAAAGGCAGAATCCATCATGTTTGATAGTTCTCACCCCCTGCATGCAGAATTTAAGATGCTGCCTTCTGGTTCCCGCTTCAGTCAGCCACCAGCCAAAACATATCGATACCTTCGTACCCTCTGCTATCTCTCTGCTTAACTCTGTAAAGAATAGGTAACGTCTGCACATAAGGCTGACTTGAACTTAAACTTTTAATGTTGTGGTATTCATTTACCCATTGGTCTGACCCTGTATTTTTAACCGATGTTGTAGTGAACAACGGTGTGGATTTGTACATTTTACATTGAATAAATTTGGAGCTACCCTAAATTCCTTTCTCCTCCCCAGAGAAGAAGGGGAGGGGTCAAAGTTGCTTTCTCTAAGTGCTATCCCGACCATAAAACTGGCACCTTTTTGATTCCGAAGCTGATAACCTGGGGCCTGACTGTTAAACTGACAAAGGGACACAAACCAGCCATTGGCATCTCCCTGAACAGCCTATCAAATCTGGCCCCACCACACACGTTTCCATGGCAACTGACCTTAGTCTTTGTTTTATTACCACATCAAAGGGATACTCCTTGTCTCACCTAAGTGTGACATGGTCCAGACACTGAACTTTCAATGTAAAAGGACTGCAGTCTCCAAAGACTCAAAGCATTTAATTAAATCTTTAGTTACCTGATTACGTTTGCCTCTATTTGAGTAGTTATGTTAACTGTTGTTGCTATCTGTTGTTGATATAAGTGCTGAAAAGAAAGTTACTTGTGCAGTGTTTTTATTTTCAGCAAGACACTCCTTCATCTAATGTAATCCAAGCTTTCCTCGTGTAACCTGAGCTCCCCCAAGTGGACGAAATAAGTATTACATGCCCTCATCGGAAATGCCGTTAAATGTATAAATATCCTGACCACTAATGTGACAATTGTTTCCTGTTACCAAATGCCTAGAACAGTACAACCGTTCAACCATTGAGGTTCGATTGTGGAAAATATTTGATTATAATACGTGCAAATAGATTTCTTTTTAGACATTAAGTTTAGAAAGGCAGTCCCTTGGGAAACCTGAGACGCCCCCTGGGGAACCGCGCCCTAGGCAACAAAAGAGCGACACGCGACCTTGCTGCGCTCTCTCTTCTTCGCTGTTGGCTCTCTTCTACTCTGTTCTGCTCTCTGGACGCTTCGGCACGCGCCGGCGTGCCGCGCCAGGCAACGCCCTCAGTCGACCAGCGAAACAAACAGGCCTTTGTTCACTTGAAGCTACACACCTGAAGTGCCGCGACATCGATCTGCCTTCAGTTTGTTTTAATTTCTTTATTTCTTTTGTTTGTTAAAGTTATCAGTCCGTTAAGTTACACTGGACTAATTCAGGAACGACCAAGTTCCATTTTAAGCCTTTTTCGTCGAGCCAACTTCACCGAGGTCAGACCAAGCCACGTGGTCTCGCCAGTGACAACGAAGGAAACCTGAAAACAGCCGAATTGCCAGACGGAGGAGGCGTTTTCAATCAGAGAACAGACAGAGAACCCCGGAGAATCCCTAGCAAAAAGCCAGGATCGGCAGCTAGCGTGGGACCAGCAACAGGCCAAAAGCAGGCTGTCGACAAGCAGTAAGACTTAACACACGTTCTGTGATCAGATGTCCATTGTAAAGCTTAAAACTATAGCGTTAGTTTACTTTCAGTAGCTCTTCTATGCCGTATGAGTCAAATGCTTCCCACAATCGAACCTCCAGGCTCATTGTTCAGCAAATGTTTATGTTCCCTGTATCCAACCATCTTTTATCCCATTAGTTAGAGAATAAATTCACTGTAATATAATCAAGAGCTGTGTGTGTTGCCTATTTATAGTTCCTGCCAAGAGAATTGACCCTTTAGATATGAGACTGACTGACTGATTTAAGATAATTTAGAGATTATTAACTAACTGATCACTAGTAATAATTGTACAATTATTCAAACTACCTAGAGGTCCGGAGAGTCTAGGATTATAACAACTCCGGTGGTGCCCTTAACGAAGAATGAAATTTGATTTTATGAATATTAAAATTCATAATTGGGTATTAATTCTCATAAATTTATTAAAATGCATAACTAATACATTTAGGTCTGCTACAATGTTGTCGTCTTTGTTGTTATGTACTGTGTGTTAACTTCTTTGCTACTGCAGCAAAACTAATTTCCCCTCAGGAACAAATAAATGTCTTGAACTTCAATATTCATGTCACTTATCAAAAACACAACTTTCCCAAAATAGAAAGACAAAACATAACAGTTACAAATCACTTGA
>NW_025743627.1:2903-4255 GCF_021292245.1 Micropterus dolomieu
ATAAGTATCTGGGAATCATCATTGATAACAAGTTGACCTTTGAACTAAACACAGATATGCTGAGTAAGAAAAGTCAGCAACGTCTTTTCTGTCTGAGATAGCTAACTAAGTTTCTATTGGACAGATCCCTGATGACATTGTTTTATAAATCTTGTATTGAGTCCCTCTTTACTTTTTCATGAATTTGCTGGCATGCTTCTCTAAGTTTAAAACCGAAAAACACATTAGCAATGGTAAATAAAGTTAAAACTAACTGAACTGTACAATAGACATGTGCTTAAAAAGGCAGAATCCATCATGTCTGATAGTTCTCACCCCCTGCATGCAGAATTTAAGATGCTGCCTTCTGGTTCCCGCATCAGTCAACCACCAGCCAAAACATATCGATACCTTCGTACCCTCTGCTATCTCTCTGCTTAACTCTGTAAAGAATAGGTAACGTCTGCACATAAGGCTGACTTGAACTTAAACTTTTAATGTTGTGGTATTCATTTACCCATTGGTCTGACCCTGTATTTTTAATCGATGTTGTCGTCTTTGTTGTTATGTACTGTGTGTTAACTTCTTTGCTACTGCAGCAAAACTAATTTCCCCTCAGGGACAAATAAATGTCTTGAACTTCAATATTCATGTCACTTATCAAAAACACAACTTTCCCAAAATAGAAAGACAAAACATAACAGTTACAAATCACTTGATTAGTTTACTAATAACTTTTCAGTATCCTTTACATGTAAATTTCCATCCATCCATTGTCAACCGCTTATCCTGCGTACAGGGTTGCGGGGGCTGGAGCCAATCCCAGCTTGCACTGGGCAAAAGCAGTGTACACCCTGGACAGGTCTCCAGTCCATCACAGTGCCACACATAGACAAATAACCACTCACACAAGGACAATTTCAAAGACACCAATTATTCTAAAATGCATGTCTTTGGACAGTGGGAGGAAGCCAGGGCAACCAGGGTTTAAACCCACAATCTTCTTTCTGTGAGGCGACAGTGCTAACCACTGCACCACTATATTTCTTCTCTGCAGAAATGTCGATTGCAGGCAGACAGTTTGCAGGTATTTGTGCAATAATCAAGATGGCGCCCACTTAGAATCGAAGCTACAACATTGGTGGGGTTTTTTTCAATCAGTAATTTCGCCCACAGCACCGTTTTCCCCGGTACTGATGGCATCTGTTTTCAACAGGCTAATGAGAAACAAAATCACTGCCTGGTGATTTTTGTCTCAGACTAATGGTTTAGTCAATGAAACTTCAGACAATATCGAAAAATGTTCATCCAATTTTACCAGAGTTGACTTTGCTGAATATCTTTTTCAGTCCTAAACAAAAAGATAAATAACA
>NW_025743627.1:4275-7843 GCF_021292245.1 Micropterus dolomieu
AAAAACACAACTTTCCCAAAATAGAAAGACAAAACATAACAGTTACAAATCACTTGATTAGTTTACTAATAACTTTTCAGTATCCTTTACATGTAAATTTCCATCCATCCATCGTCAACCGCTTATCCTGCGTACAGGGTTGCGGGGGCTGGAGCCAATCCCAGCTTACACTGGGCAAAAGCAGTGTACACCCTGGACAGGTCTCCAGTCCATCACAGTGCCACACATAGACAAATAACCACTCACACAAGGACAATTTCAAAGACACCAATTATTCTAAAATGCATGTCTTTGAACCCACAATCTTCTTTCTGTGAGGCAACAGTGCTAACCACTGCACACTATATTTCCTCTCTGCAGAAATGTCTCTGCAGAAATGTCGATTGCAGGCAGACAGTTTGCAGGTATTTGTGCAATAATCAAGATGGTGCCCACTTTCAATCAGTAATTTCGCCTACAGCACCGTTTTCCCCGGTACTGATGGCGATTGTTTTCAACAGGCTAATGAGAAACAAAATCACTGCCTTGATTCTGTTCACAGTGTTTTACAAGTTATTTTTGTTATCGATTCAGTCAGTGATTTTTGTCTCAGACTAATGGTTTAGTCAATGAAACTTCAGACAATATTGAAAAATGTTCATACAATTTTACCAGAGTTGACTTTGCTAAATATCTTTTTCAGTCCCAAACGAAAAGATAAATAACAGAGAAAAGAGGTGAATATTCACAACTGTTACTCTATAGGTATTGTGAAGAAAGGGCTACGTTTCTGGACGCCACAGGCAGATGATCAGGGTGGATGGTTGGTGAACAAAGCACAGCACTTTGACACTAGAAATATGGATTCACATCCTGAATGAAACATCCAAAAGGTTAGGGAAAGATTGTACGTGGGTACGTGATACTAAATTAAACAAGTCTTCTCTCACTATTACAGTTTTTCTCGATTGCTTAAACACATTTCTTAAAATTATGCCTCTTTTTCTCGAAACTATAAACACAAATCCACAACTTCTCAACCAATTTCCCAAACATCCTATTTTCAGGTCAATCGTCGGGGGATGTGGTAGAAGGGTCAACTGAGCTCAATCTGTGCTGGTTGAGTTAACAATATTGAATGTTAGTGCTTTCTCAATGACCACATGGTGTAAGCAATGAGAATTTAACAGAATAAGAAAACATTGACCTGCTGGTGGCGGAGGAGGAAAGGTCATCAACCAAAGTTTCTGTACAAAATTTCACTACAATCCATCATATTTCAATATGGACCAAAGTAGCGGACTGACCAACATTTCCATCCACAGAGCCATGGGAGGCCTAAAAATGAAATTATTATAGAGCACAGTTCTTATCACACTTAGATCTGTCCTGCCACTGATGCCCCTTCTGCTCTGGATAAATCATTTTGGATAACACGTTAGGAAAAGGCTTGTATAAGTAATAAGGTTTATTGTCTTTTTAATGCAAACAAACAAAAAAAAATGTTTTGAGAGCATATTTATCGCACTGCAATAAAAAGTTTGTAATTAAAAATAAACAGGCCTTTTTTTGTGTCACAGAAAAGTTCTGATTGCTAATATGTCCTCTTTGAAGACAAAATATTTTCCTTGTGAGTCAGAAAGTTTTGCAAGTTAAATAGTTTTGCAAAAGGTTTTCCTTGGTGGCGCCATTGCTGATAGAAGGCAGCTATTGATCAGCTGGTTGTTTTTTTACCTCACTGTATAAATTTCACAATACCTGTGTATTTGCCTGAGAAGACCTCAGAGTTTGAAACATTGCAATAAATGATACTGCCTAGGGGGATTCATAACTACGCAGTGTGCAGGTCATTCTTATTTTTTCACTCTAAGCCCTTTCATTCAGCACTATGCCCACAGGTTTGTTGGATGTGCACATGTTCTTGTGTGTTTGAACTAGAATTACAGTATATCAGAATGTGAAATTTAACATTTCCAGTCAGTATAAAAGACAAAAGGAGTAGAAATTTATAAATACAATTTATTGCAATGTAAACCATATGTTATTTTTTAAATATTCACAAATGTGGACATGTAGTAAACACATTTATTCAAATAAATAGACTGGGCCCGTGCAAGTGGTAACAGCTACTGTATGTCCGGCATAGGTCCAGAGCACTTAGGAGTCCATAGAGTGGTAGGGAGAAAGGGGGATAAAGGTGGGCGTGTTACTTTTTTAATAACCATTTTGAACATAAATAAACAATATTAGCCATGACGGTCAGCTATGTTTAGGAGCAAAAAAAAGGGTCCTAAAAGCCTAATTCAAAAGCTGTGAAACTGCCAACTGAAAGCAGTTCACTGCATTTGGAGGTGGCCTTTAAGGCAATTACCTACTTTACTTAAAAACATAATTATGCTAGTTGTGAAATTAATTAGATTTTTCAAATATAGCCCAGGGCTGCCATGTCAGATGCAACGGTTCTCAATCATGGCATCATTTAAGCTACAAACAAATACAGCCATAGCACTGTTCACTGATGGGCACCAGCCTTCCACCAACACTTTGGGTCACAAATGAAAACAGGATCTTCATGCCAGGGTGCTGGAAGTAAAGCCGGTGCAGGTCCTCCATCATGTTGACCAGCTTCACAATGCTGACCTCCCCGTGCAGCTGCCGCCACAGTGGATGATGAGGACATCCAGTGCTGCACTTCTAAAATAAAATTAATTTAATTAATTTAAAATAATTTCTACTGAAATGACCAACATAGCGTCAACTTACCTCCATCTAGCCTGTACACGTTACAACTGAGTGCTGCTCAGAGTTGAAGCAGTCAATGCAAACCCATGATTGGTCAGTCAAACCCACCAATAGAATCTCTTATTTTCACCATTTTTGGAGTAGTATGTAGCTGCAGTACCGAAGGCTGCAGTTTCAGGATCGCAATTTTAGGACCGGAATTGCATTTCTAGGACTACTTTGATACTGCCAGCTAGCTGGCTAGCTAGCTATGTTACTCTTGACAGCTCCCCGAAGCCACTTACCCTTACCACAACCATCACAGAATGTGTGCCTAAACTTAAGTTATTGATTATGTGCATGTCGACCAGTTAACCCTACAGCTGTGCTAGCAGCCAGGGTTAACCTCCTTCGTGTTGCTGCACATTACAAACTTGATTTGTCAATGTAGTGCGATAAATATGCTCTTTTTGTTGCTTGCATTAAAAAGACACAAAAATACCTCAAGTGACTTGAAAAACATGTGTAGTACAATGACAATTCCACAAGAGAGCAGCACTGGATTACAACTGAACACTACACATGGGAATATGACAAAAAATAATCTTTGTTGTAGTTCTGAGTCTGTGATAATTGTGTTTTGATAGATAGCTTGTGTCATATAACGTAAGAAATTTAAGTAGCATACTAAAATAATGAAATTTCACCAGAACGTATCTCAGCAGTTATTGAACACAGTGGAATCGATGTTTATAATTTTGTTGTTATTGTTTTAAGACACAGAGAGCTTCTCCTCAGTGTTCTGGGACGACTCGACTCAGGAGAGGAGGCTGCTAGTGTGTCGATCTTCCTCAGATTGGATGAAACT
>NW_025743628.1:0-1963 GCF_021292245.1 Micropterus dolomieu
GGTTTTTGTACAGCCTCTTCTACACTTTGTATCACTGTGTTTCTAGAGCACAGTAGTAGAGAGCTGTGTCTGCCAGGGTTAGATCTCTGATGGTCAGTTTAGTTGATGTTGCTGATGTTTCAGATTCATATCGATCATTAGGAATATACTTATAATTACTCTCTGATTTTGCTCCTTTCCAGAGTATAAACTGAGGTGCCTGAAGGTCAGAATGATGTCTGTACCAGTGAAGGTATACAGCACCTGCTGTTGTCTGATAGTTGCATGTGAGTGTGACAGATTGTCCTTCTCTTCCACTGACTTCCTCTCGTTCAGGAGAGATTGTGTCTCCAGCTATTAGTCCTGGAAAAAGTAGAGCAAATGAAGCCATTAGACTAACATTGTTCATGAGGCTGAGAGGAGAAGACAGTGGAAAATGGCAGCTGTACAGTGTTACTCTGTGGACACAAACAGCTCAGCTGTTTCCATAAATCTTTAGAAAAGAATAAAAAGATGTTGTGCTTTCTATCTTACCAAAGAAAAGAGCAGCAAGAATAATCCCCAGCCAATGTTCCATCTCTACAACAAGGTTTAAATCAACAGGAGAAACTAGCTGATGTTCAACATTCAGTCTGAGAATTGTTCTCTTCACAGCAGCAGTTATTATTGACAGAATGGTTGAACACAGTGCAGAAGTAGTGCACCGCCTACTTGATAATGTGGCTCAGCTTGGATTAACAGCAGCTACAGTGTCATCTAGTGGCCAATCAGAATCAGACCACAGAAGAAGAAAAGATGCCACTGAAACTTCACACTAGTCCAGCAGCAATAAATATTCTGGAGCTCAAAGGAATATTGATGTAAACAATAATTTATTTGTTTGTCTTGATCATTTATGCCTCATTTTTCTTCAAGTTTTTATCATCAGTGCAAAGAATCCAGACGATATGATAACATACAACTGAAGTTTAACAGTGTGTGACTCCCTCTAGTGGAAGTTGTGGAGTATTCTGTTGTCTTTGCTCCAAAGGTTTTTGTACAGAGTTTTGGTGTTTCCTGTCACTGTGGGCCTCACAGCACAGTAGTACACAGCAGAGTCTGTCACTGCAGCAGAGGAGATCTGCAGATCCATTTGGGTTTTATCATCACTCACTTTAACAGACCATCTAGAGTTTGTTGCATTTTGTGTTCCAAAGTGAAAGATGAGGAACTCTGGTGGTTTTCCTGGATATTGTTGATACCAGAAGAAATAATCACTACCAGTTGCTTTTTTAGAGTATGTGTAGGACAGAGTAACAGAGCTGCCTTCTAAAGTGAACTCTTCATTCCTGACTGCAGTCAGTTCTTCACAGCTGACACCTGAAGGAAGAGATAACTCTGTTATTTCATGTTGTAAAAGACTCAACAAATGAATCCCATCGAGAAAAGTTAGTAATGAAACTTTCTCAGCAGGATCTCACATACCTGTTAGAATGGATAGTAACAGTAGAGAAAGTACATAATAGTCCAATGACAGCATGTTGAATAAAGGGAATGTTTCTGCTTTGTGTATTGAACTCTGCTGAATATGGAAGTTCCTCTCTCTTCTATAGTTCACTAACAGCTTAGCTCCTCCCTCAATCTCTCCGTCTCCTCGCAGCTCTGTAGGTTATAGTGGCTTCTAGTGGTAAGGGCTGTGAATTGCAACCTGATATTAACTAATAGCACACTGGCTGCTCACCCCTCCCTTTGGAAGTCTATAGGAGAAGGTGGCCGACTCTTTGTCTCTGTCGTCTCTTGTGTTAAATAAAACGTGTGGTACATTTGTCCAAATTTCTCTTCTCTTCTGACTTCTAACAAACCAGACGACTACTGTTACTGTTACTATACTCTTCTTTTTTTTCTTCGTACGTTTTCAATGTAGTGACTAAACGGGCTCTGTAGAGCAGTTTGTCCGTTTGGGCTACTGTAGAATCATGGTGGAGCCGCGGTGTATGTAGATACA
>NW_025743629.1:0-1381 GCF_021292245.1 Micropterus dolomieu
AAATGAGCTCAGAGCTGCTTCATAGCAAACTCTGCCCTCTAAAAGTCCCTCCATGTTATTATCTGATTACAAACAGGTCCAGACATTTAGAGCCTTCAGAGTTCACTTTCAGTTCTCAGCTACAAAGTTACAGTTAAAGAAAGTTCATAATCCTGTTTTATTGACTTTACTGACTTTTGGTTACGTCTGCTCTAAAGGCAGGAAGCTGCTCAAAGGTCAACAAATAACTGATTTAAAGTCTGTTAGAATGTAAATAAAGAGTCAGACTGGACTGTCAGCTTCATGGTTTTAAAATGAGGACATAACGCTCGCTGTCTGTAACCTGATAGCCGGACGGCTGCCTGGAAGCTCAGGAGGGTTTTGGTTGAGCTGCTTTTGATTCCAGCTCCAAGCAACATTAACAGGATCAACAGCTCTGATTGTGTGAAATAAAAACATGCACGTACTCTGTGGATTAAGATTCTACATACCTACATTCAACACATAGATACAGTTTTACCAACATCATGGATCTGTACTCTGACTCAAGTAACATTTTGACTTTAGTTTTATATTGTGTTTAAAGTCAAAGATACATAAATATCTGCCAACAGTGGACGCTGTCAGAAACAGACACATCACAGCCTCATGTCTCTGCAGCAGAGATCAGTTCAGCATCAGAAAGTTGGTTACAGGAGAAATAACCAAGATCATTTGTTTCCTTTTGTTACAGACTGAGAAAAGCAGTTGTGGATCAAGTATACAGAAACTAAAGTAAAAGTACCCATAACACACTACTAAATACAAGTCCTGCACTGAAAATGTTACTGAAGTAAAAGTCCAAGAGAAAGAGTACAATCAGGAAAATGTACTTGAAGTATTAATTATCTGTATTGTTGTCTAAGAACATTTCACAGTCAGAGTTCCTGAGCAGCTCTCAGAGAAGACGATGAAAAATGTCCTCATGCAGGAAAACAGAGCTGCAGTGAATCCAAACAGGATCTTTTCCCCTCTGATGCAGGTCGGTGAGTGGACAACAGGGACTGAGCTCTTCAGGGTCGGACTGGGAACAAAGTCCAGCTCCGTCATCCAGAACAGACTGTTAGTGTTATAACTGCAGCTAGCAGGATGTTGAGCGGCACTGACATCAGTAACTGTTGATTTAAAACATTTTGCAGCTTCAGACCTGAGATTATGATTCTTTTTCTCTCTGAACTTTTCACTTTTTTGGTCTTTTACCCGTTTAATTTGATTTGACCTCTGACTCTACCTGGATGGATGGATCCACTTGAAGGGGTGGGGGGAGGTGCTGACGGTCTGTACCACTTCCTGTAATAAACAATCAGCTGGCTGTTCCAGCATCAGGTCATATTGTTTGTCCCACAGAGCTGCTGGTCAGTCA
>NW_025743629.1:1426-2791 GCF_021292245.1 Micropterus dolomieu
CTTCAGTCTGGATCATCTGCTGCCTCTGGTCTCTTAATCTCTCTGCAGGTTCTGCAGTTCATCTATAGCAGGTTGTTGATTCCCTTTGGGTCTGTTATATTTTTTAAAGATCACAAAACCACCAACACCAAGAAGAAGAAGAATCACACAAACTGGCAGACCAACTCTCAGTCCAACATTTCCCTCCCCGTCTCCTTCCTCCTTGTTTCCTCCCTCCTCGTCTCCTCCCTCCTTGTGTCCAGCTGTGTGACCTGCAGAGCAGAAACAGGTGTGAGGTATCAGCTGTCAGCAGGTGAACAGAATGTCAGACATTATCTACTGCACTTTGATCACATGACTCGTAGCAGCTGTTTCCTCTAAAGTCTCATCAGCAACATCTTTCTAAAACACAAACATCTGATCTGTGATGTTTCTCAGCTCAACTACCAGGAAGCAGCTTCACCTGAGAGACAAAGAGACACTCTGAGCTCTACACGCTGACCTGAGAGACAAAGAGACACTCTGAGCTCTACACGCTCACCTGGCTCTGTCACTGATGTCAGACTGATGGTGTTGATGACTTCAACTTTGCCTGGATTGTTTCTCTCTTTAACACGACACTCATATGTTCCAGTGTCGTTGATGTTGACGTTCTTCAGAATCACAGAAGCGTCTCCGTCCTTCATCTCTGGATCTCTCAGCTCCACTCGACCACGATAAGATTCATGCTGGTAGTTTTCATATGAGCGGCCGTCTCTGAAGTAGAAGACATAAATATCATCTGACTTCGGGTCAGGTCTGATCCACTTTATCATTTCTATGGCAGCACCTCTGTGACCCCGACACTGAAGAGTGACGTCCTCTCCAGCCTTCACTGTCACCTCCTGTGTCTCTGAACAGAAAGAGAAAAGCCTCCAGTCAGGACTTGTAATGTTTCCTGTTGTTCAAACATCTTTTGATGGAAGCAGCAGAGATCAGGTCTCTATAAAACAGCACATGTGAACTCAGCAGCATTTCAAACCCTGTTCTCAGACAACTTGAGTCCCAGCTGCAGAAAGGAGAGACTAACTCCTCTGCTGCAGCTGCACGCTGACTTCATGTTGCTCATTTCTACAGCTGTCAGTCAAGTCGTCCTCCGCACCATCAGACAGGAGACATTTTACTTTCATCTGCTTTCTGCTTGTTTGGAGATTATTGATTATTGATATTATTTCCCATCTGAATACAGACATCAGCATTTCTGAGCCTGAACAAACAGCTGAAATATTAAACATGTGAAGTTTATTATTTCCTAGAAGCTTTGAATCTTTGTCCTTGTTTTCCAAATGTGTCCCCAGTCTGTCCGTCCTCTACTCAGACTGTGTCTGAACTACTTCTACTGAGGAA
>NW_025743630.1:0-3329 GCF_021292245.1 Micropterus dolomieu
CAGAGTCATCCAAATCTAAACAGCCTTCACAGAGCCAGTGTTTGACCACATGGAAGTAGACTCTGTTTGTTTGTTGTTTTCAGGGACGGAGCTTAAACCCTGCAGTGAGTCCAGAAAGCAGTCAGGACACGGTGAGATCTCACACTACACCCAGGACAAAGTTACACTCACTGTTTTTAGATTTGTTGTTCAAAATGTAGCTCTATGAGACACACAGTGACTCTTGAATCTAAGTTCTTTCTGCAAGAGAAGAAGTGGGGAGTCTGATGATGCAGCTGGACGACACCAGAACAGACCAGAACACAATCAAGTCCACATGTTACTGAGCAGCCATTATGTTGTCTTCTCTGTGTAGGCTGAACCTGAAGATGGTGTTTCCTACGCCTCCATCAGCTACACCAGGAAGACCAACAGTAAAGGCCGGGTAAGCTGTCTGATTGGTTCTAGTGATGATGGCAGTGAATGAAAACACTTCTCTCATTTAATGTTGTGTAATTTCTGTGTTGTGCTGTTTGTCTCTTTTCCAGGTTCTGGGTAAAGATGGTGATGATGAAGATGATGCAGTGATCTACAGCAGCGTGAAAGCTTCCTCTTCTTCTGCTGGAGCCTCAGCTGATCCCAGCGACCTCTACGCCACCGTCAACAAACCAAACAAATAAGAGACCACAGTTTAGTTACAGCTCATATCATTACAGGTAATTTACACTGAGAACTGATAAATGTTTTATTATTTGAATTATTTTATGATAATATATGGGACATTTAGCTTGATGAACTTGCTGTCAGGCACTTTAATGTGCTAGTGCTGTGTTGTAGTTAAACATGTATTAGTTTTTACTGTTATTTCTGTATCAGCTGTTATTGTTTGATATGCAGTCATTTTAACACCTATATTTCTGTAGAGGTTTAACACCTCCAGAGCTCTTTGCACCTTTTTCTTCTTCGTCTTCCTTTCATGTGGTGAAACAGGTCATTGTCACAAATACAAAGTGTGAACTTGAGGCTCAGTGTGAATCTAAATATAGTTTATTCTAACTGTCATGTTTCAGAGGAAACTGGCAGTGGTGAAGCCGTTCCTACGAGTCAGAGACAGGAAATATAAAGACCACGTTCAGTTTTACTTGATCCAGGCAGGCAGAGTCAGAACAGCAGGTAATAATGCTGCATTTGACACATGAAGTTGGATTTTCCCAGTTTCCAGTCGTAAATTCCAACTTGAACGCCCCCTTAAGGAGACAGAGTGTTACACACTTCTCTGCGCTTCCATTTCAGCTTTTACCAAAACTTCATAGTGACGGCGTCTGCCCCCCCAACCATTTAAATTAATTAAAACTGTAAGTATAAAATTAAAACCACTGCTGTAATAGTATAAAAGAAATTAAAGGTGTAAATGTATAAATAAATAACAGAATATGATGCAGTATTTAGCTGCAATTTTTGGACAATGCACGTTTGTTTTTTCTATATATTTAAATTGCAAATAAACGTTTCTCAAAGCATTTTTATTTGTTAGTTCACATTTCTTGGTGCAAGCTATTTTTCAGAACATTATTAACAAATGCTCTCAAAAAGTGATGTGGACAAAATCAGCCATTTCAAAATGTGGTGGGGACACATGTCCCCAGTGTAAATGACATGTTGATTCCACATTCAGACTTAAGAGCACATGAACACAGAAAAACTCAGAAGAATGACTTCACAACTCGGGAAATGGGACGATCTGAGTTTTAGTTACACACTAGATGAAACTAAAACTTAAGTGTTTTTATCTGCTTTAAAACACGTCTGGTTGTTAGACCGGTTCAGAAGCAGCTCTGCATGACGACTGTTGGAGCCTTTAGATCTTTTTCACAGCAGACGTGTTTAATTGTCAGGACTCTGAAACTGAAGCAGCTAAATGGAATCCAGCCATCATTAATTGTTCAATTTAAATCTGTTTTCCTGCTGTGCTGTGTCAAAATGTCTTGTATGAAAAAAACAGATGTGTGTGTTTTGGTCAGGTTAGTATTGAATCTGGATATTTTCCCCTTCAGGCCAGTAGGGGCTGATTAATGTTATTGTGCAGGTCCTGACTGGGACATAATATAATGCTCCTGAACACTGAGTTGTTTTAGATCGAGGGAAGTTTCATCAACTGCAACAAGTCAAACTTTAAGTTCTCTGCATCTCACACTGTGAAATCATCTGTGTTTGTTTACTGAAGCCATCAGTTAGCAGCAAGCCAGTAGGACTGTCAACAAATCCCACGAAAAGTACTATTAAAACCAGTCAGTGACCTTCACTGCTGCACTGGGTGGCACGTTCTGAAGAAAACAACATTTATCTTAACCAACAATCTTCACACGTCAACTTCCTCTTCTTCTTCTTTTAAGGAGATGAAACTCGTCATTGTCACAAAAACACCGGACTGAACAAACTGTGAACTTGAGCCTTAATATAGTTTGTTTGTTTCAGTGTTAGTTTGGCTCAGTGCAGAAACATATTCCTTTGTCTCGTGATCAGTGACTTTGTCGTATGTGTTTGTAGATGGTGGATCTTTGTCAGGCTGCTGTGACCTCTGACCTCTGACCTCTTTACTGTTGGCTGCATCTCATACTGCTGATCAATAATTTGGGGTCTCCGTCAGTCACTGTGGGTGAGAGATGTTACGACCCCTCCCCCTTCCTGCTTCCTTCTCCTGCAGGAGGCTGCAGGCAGGGAGGCTGATTGGGCAATCACCTGTGCAGCTCTCTTCAGAGCTTATTTAGCCAGGACTGATCAGTCTTTTGTTCTCTCTCTACCAGTCTGTGAGGTAAATTTCAGGTTTGGTTAGGTCAGTTAAAGCTCCCTAGGAGAGAGGTGCAAGGTCCTGTAGCATGTCTACCTATGATTTTGATAAAATGAATATTTCATAAATATTAACTCATAAACCTCGAAGAAAAGGGGGCACCACCGGAGATTCAATTCGCCCAGAGTCTCCGGACCTCTGGGTAATTTTTTTATAATTAATTATACAATCATTCACTAGTGATCAGTTAGTTAATAATCGCTCAATTATCTTGAATCAATCAGTCAATCTTAAATCCTCGTGACAGGGACATGGAGTTAGACAATACACACACACACACAGTTCCTTTGATCACGGTGAAATTTATTAGATAACTGAGGTGAAATAAATGCGGTTAAACATCAAAGAAATAAACAATGCCTAAAAAACAAGGAGCAAAGAACGAATATGTGGAGTTCTATTGTGGGAAGAATTTGATTCATAGGGAGAAAGAGAACTAATGAAAGCAGTTGATGATACTCAGTTAAATTTGGCTATGAGTTTAAGGACTAAAGATAATGGA
>NW_025743631.1:0-849 GCF_021292245.1 Micropterus dolomieu
CCAGGAAGTTTTAGAGCACTTCATGCTTCCTGCTGCTGACCAACTTTATGGAGATGCAGATTTCATTTTCCAACAGGACTTGGCACCTGCACACAGTGCCAAAGCTACCAGGACCTGGTTTAAGGACCACGGTATCCCTGTTCTTAATTGGCCAGCAAACTGGCCTGACCTTAACCCTATAGAAAATCTATGGGGTATTGTGAAGAGGAAGATGCGATACGCCAGACCCAACAATGCAGAAGAGCTGAAGGCCACTATCAGAGCAACCTGGGCTCTCATAACACCTGAGCAGTGCCACAGACTGATGGACTCCATGCCACGCCGCATTGCTGCAGTAATTCAGGCAAAAGGAGCCCCGACTAAGTACTGAGTGCCGAACATGCTCATTCTTTTCATGTTCATACTTTTCAGTTGGCCAACATTTCTAAAAATCCTCTTTTTGTATTGGTCTTAAGTAATATTCTAATGTCAGTTTTAATCATCACAATTAAATGAAATAAACATTTGAAATCTATCAGTCTGTGTGTAATGAATGAAGATAATATCCAAGTTTCACTTTTTGAATGGAATTACTGAAATAAATCAACTTTTTGATGATATTTTAATTATATGACCAGCACCTGTAGATTAAGTGTACTTCTCTGTTTATTCTCTTTTCTAAATAATTGTAACTCAATTATTTGCTCAACCCCTCCGCCTGTTTTTATTTTCCATTTAACTCTTTTAACCCTGATTGTACACTGCACTGTAACTTTTATTATTTTTTAATGTGTATTATTTCAATTTCCCTATGTTGCTTTTAAACTTTTTTTATATTTCCCTGTTGCTTTTATGTTTTATGTAAAGCAC
>NW_025743631.1:869-2078 GCF_021292245.1 Micropterus dolomieu
CGCCAGACCCAACAATGCAGAAGAGCTGAAGGCCACTATCAGAGCAACCTGGGCTCTCATAACACCTGAGCAGTGCCACAGACTGATGGACTCCATGCCACGCCGCATTGCTGCAGTAATTCAGGCAAAAGGAGCCCCGACTAAGTATTGAGTGCTGTACATGCTCATACTTTTCAGTTGGCCAACATTTCTAAAAATCCTCTTTTTGTATTGGTCTTAAGTAATATTCTAATGTCAGTTTTAATCATCACAATTAAATGAAATAAACATTTGAAATCTATCAGTCTGTGTGTAATGAATGAAGATAATATCCAAGTTTCACTTTTTGAATGGAATTACTGAAATAAATCAACTTTTTGATGATATTCTAATTATATGACCAGCACCTGTAGATTAAGTGTACTTCTCTGTTTATTCTCTTTTCTAAATAATTTTAACTCAATGTGTTTTATGTAAAGCACTTTGAATGACCTTGTTGTTGTGTGTGCTATGTGCTATACAAATAAACCTGCCTTGCCTTCTACATTTTCCTTTGCAAGTGTTTTTGATGCTGTATTGCTATCCCACTGTGCTTGCTCACTCATACACACGTGCAACTGTTGAGCCTGGGCAGTTAGATACAGAAAGGAGCACACACACCCAGAACTATAGAGTTTTAACACTGTGATCCTAACGTTACACTTTAAAATAACACTTTAAATGATGACAATGGAGACCACCATTGCTCTACTAATTAATGATAACAATTTAGGCTATAATGCTCTAAAATAATTCACAACACTCCCTCCTCTGAGGCTGTAAAGCCTCACACTTTATACACCAACACTGTGACCACTGAAAGTGGGCGACCTATTGTATTTGGCATCTGAAACCTATTTCTCAGACTTGCAGACCTTCAAGAAAATACCCAAATTATTGTTTACACGTTGTGAAATAATCAATAATCATGCGGTGGGCTGTTTCTGTTGCTAACACATTTGAGCAAGTTATAATGACAAGGATTTCCATTACTCCTCTCTCCTCCTCATTACCCTTTAAATGAGCTTATTAAACTATTAAACTACCTATACGTGCTATATTATAGTGAGATGTACCTTGTAAATGGTTTACACTCATGAAACAAATAATTTTATGCAGTGAGCTGTTCTTTCGTTATATACTTTAGCAAGCTAACAATTATAACAACACCTAATGTGTTGAAAGGCACAC
>NW_025743631.1:2098-5728 GCF_021292245.1 Micropterus dolomieu
TTGTATTGGTCTTAAGTAATATTCTAATGTCAGTTTTAATCATCACAATTAAATGAAATAAACATTTGAAATCTATCAGTCTGTGTGTAATGAATGAATATAATATCCAAGTTTCAGTTTTTGAATGGAATTACTGAAATAAATCAACTTTTTGATGATATTCTAATTATATGACCAGCACCTGTAGATTAAGTGTACTTCTCTGTTTATTCTCTTTTCTAAATAATTTTAACTCAATTATTTGCTCAACCCCTCAGATTGTTTTTATTTTCCATTCAACTCTTTTAACCCTGATTGTACACTGCACTGTAACTTTTATTATTTTTTAATGTGTATTATTTCAATTTCCCTATGTTTTAAACTTTTGTTATATTTCCCTGTTGCTTTTATGTTTTATTTAAAGCACTTTGAATGACCTTGTTGTTGAAATGTGCTATACAAATAAACCTGCCTTGCCTTCTACATTTTCCTTTGCAAGTGTTTTTGATGCTGTATTGCTATCCCACTGTGCTTGCTCACTCATACACACGTGCAACTGTTGAGCCTGGGCAGTTAGATACAGAAAGGAGCACACACACCCAGAACTATAGAGTTTTAACACTGTGATCCTAACTTTAACTTTAACACTTTAAATGATGACAATGGAGACCACCATTGCTCTACTAATTAATGATAACAATTTAGGCTATAATGCTCTAAAATAATTCACAACACTCCCTCCTCTGAGGCTGTAAAGCCTCACACTTTATACACCAACACTGTGACCACTGAAAGTGGGCGACCTATTGTATTTGGCATCTGAAACCTATTTCTCAGACTTGCAGACCTTCAAGAAAATACCCAAATTATTGGTTCCACGTTGTGAAATAATCAATAATCATGCGGTGGGCTGTTTCTGTTGCTAACACATTTGAGCAAGTTATAATGACAAGGATTTCCATTACTCCTCTCTCCTCCTCATTACCCTTTAAATGAGCTTATTAAACTACCTATACGTGCTATATTATAGTGAGATGTACCTTGTAAATGGTTTACACTCATGAAACAAATAATTTTATGCAGTGAGCTGTTCTTTCGTTATATACTTTAGCAAGCTAACAATTATAACAACACCTAATGTGTTGAAAGGCACACATCATATATCAAAACAATCACAGGGTGCATAGTGAACTTTTTGTGTAACAATACAGTAACCAGACATAACAGTGTTTCAACAATCATTCATGTGACATGGTGCAAAATGTCCGATAAACATGTATGATGTCCATATTGAAAGTTGCCTGTTGTACTGTGGAACTTACTTTGGCACTCAGGTTTCTTGGGGAACAGACTGGGTCCCAATTTGAGGGCACTCAGTCGTTTGTAGTTACAGTCTTGTTCTTCTCTTTGCTGGTTCACTTTGACTCAAGTCAAAGTCGTCTCTGTGGTGATGCAGGTCGCGCTTGATCTTGCCTGCTGCTGCGTCTGCCTCACGAGGCCTCATAGGAGAGTGGCCTCCTCTGGTCTTTGACTGGCTGTGAAGGATTATTAAACTTGCTTATCTGTATCTTACTATTACCAATAAGTGAATCCTACTGTTTGTAGTTTGGAAACTTTAAATATTGTCTCTATCTTTGAGGAAAATATCAATCTTTTTCAACATGAGTTTGCTTCCTAGATATTATATTTGCTTGCAATTTAACCCTTCTAACCTCCTGTATATCTGTGTATTGAATTGTATTGCTATTGGATGTTCAAATAACTAATGTTGAAATAACAGTTGTTTTTCAGCAAATGTTGCAGTTTTCAAGGCCTCTGACAGTCTGACCATTTGTAATGTGGATCATGTGAGAGCATTTTGGCTGAAGTTCATTTTCACTGTGAAGCCTTCTTGACCTTTTAAACTTTGTGCTGTTAGGTTCACAGTCTTTAAGGTGGTGTTGTCCTCTTTATGATTGGATTGTAGATGGTAGATGTGGTCTGACTGGCCACGTCCTCAGCATTGGAAACACGCTGACGTCAGTGGAGGTGGGCTTGGGCCTGTGATGCATCAGGTTGGAACGCCTCCTGTATCACTGCTTGTTTGTGGCCCTCCCTCTCTTTCTCATAGTCAGATTCTGCTGTGTCCATTTTGAAGCTGCTCTCTCGCCTTCTTCCAGCATGAAACTTCACAGCTGTCATCTTGTCCATTGTAGCTCTGTCTCGCTGTCGTCGTGTCTCATGGTTTGTTGTGCTCTGTAGGTGCTTTGGTCAGTAGCCAGACTGTTGCCTTTCTGCCATCAACTTTAACTTTTCACTTTGTTTGGGAGTTGTTGTTCTTTCTATTCAAATCTAGCTCTCGTCTCTTCCCTATCTAATATAGCCTTTCTTTTTCCATTTCTCCTTTTTTATCCCAACTTGACCCTTTAAAGACCCTAATTCTTTTTTTCTTACATACTTCCAAGTAGTTAAATGCACTTATATCTTTGTTCCACTTGCTGTGTACGTTTCTTCATCTGGGGGCATATCTATTTAGACCTTATCTAACAAGGTGGGGTCTTTCATTATTCCGTCTCTGTGACGACTATTCCCTCACTAAAGGCTATATTGAATGTCAGTACTATCTACCTGTTGGTCAAACAGTTTCTCCTTATTTTTCCTTTATTCCAAGCTTTCTCTATCTCTTATCTGATGTCTTTTCTTTTATCTTTAACTACTTAGTTGTGCTGTTACTACATATGTTGCTGCCACAGCTCCCTCCTTTGACCACCTTTGCGGTTAATCTCTCTTTTTTGTGCTCTTTACCATTTAATTTCACCTGCTGTGTGCCTCCCAGGACAGCCATCGCACACTCACTGCGAGCAAACACTTACTCTCTGGAAACTTTAGAATTTGGACGGCCTTGACACCTCAAAGAAGAAGAAGACAGTTAATTGTCAAGCCATACAACCAAGAAACTTTGTCTTTAATCTCAAGGAGCTATTCAAATGGCGGGGCCTCAGTGATTCTGTGGCCCCTGAGTCAACAGCAGATGTGAGATCTTTCCCTGCCACAGTGATTGTGTGTTAATCAAAGAAGTTTGGGGGCGCTACTCTGCCAGAGCGACTCCGGACACGGCTCTGTGTGCGCATGTGTTACGTAGTTTTTTATGGTTTTGTGGTGCATTTTTTTTGTTGTCTTGTTGTTTGGGAATGTTAACAGCAACAGTATTTTACAAACTTTTCAGTCAGAGAGACACAGAGCTGTAAGCATTATGAGCTGCTGAATGTGTCCTTCAGACCTCAGTACCTACCCCGAGAGTTTTCACAGATCACCGTCATTTTAGTGTAAATACCAGGGTCTGATTTTAATCTAGCTGCAGAGCACATAGCTGACAGTTACAACAGAGCTGTCAGTCAGACAGCCAGTGTTTCTACTGGGGGGTTTTAACAGGTGGGACATCACCACTCATTTGCCCAACCTAGAGCAATGTGTCACAACTCCCACCAGACTTCAGACTATACCGGTGCTATGGCAACATCACAAATGCCTACATCTCTAAACCACGCCCACCTCTCAGTCGCTCAGATCACAATGTCATTTTACTTCTGCCAAGATATGGGTCACAACTAAAAACAGGTGAATCATGCATCACAAAATCCCTGAGTCTGGAATAAAGAAACATCTGAAACA
>NW_025743631.1:5748-6462 GCF_021292245.1 Micropterus dolomieu
TTGTATTGGTCTTAAGTAATATTCTAATGTCAGTTTTAATCATCACAATTAAATGAAATAAACATTTGAAATCTATCAGTCTGTGTGTAATGAATGAATATAATATCCAAGTTTCAGTTTTTGAATGGAATTACTGAAATAAATCAACTTTTTCTCTTTTCTAAATAATTTTAACTCAATTATTTGCTCAACCCCTCAGCCTGTTTTTATTTTCCATTCAACTCTTTTAACCCTGATTGTACACTGCACTGTAACTTTTATTATTTTTTAATGTGTATTATTTCAATTTCCCTATGTTTTAAACTTTTGTTATATTTCCCTGTTGCTTTTATGTTTTATTTAAAGCACTTTGAATGACCTTGTTGTTGAAATGTGCTATACAAATAAACCTGCCTTGCCTTCTACATTTTCCTTTGCAAGTGTTTTTGATGCTGTATTGCTATCCCACTGTGCTTGCTCACTCATACACACGTGCAACTGTTGAGCCTGGGCAGTTAGATACAGAAAGGAGCACACACACCCAGAACTATAGAGTTTTAACACTGTGATCCTAACTTTACACTTTAAAATAACACTTTAAATGATGACAATGGAGACCACCATTGCTCTACTAATTAATGATAACAATTTAGGCTATAATGCTCTAAAATAATTCACAACACTCCCTCCTCTGAGGCTGTAAAGCCTCACACTTTATACACCAACACTGTGACC
>NW_025743632.1:0-5137 GCF_021292245.1 Micropterus dolomieu
AATAATTTCACCGTAAACAATGACCTTTCATCTGATGACCTCATCCGGGACGAGACACCGTTAGTGGTTCAGCAGCTCTGACTACATCTGTGATCCCGCCGGTGAGAGAGGTTTACCTCAGTGTGCTTGTTGTGGGTTGTTTGATTTATTTTACAAGAAAGACGCAAAGAGAGCAGCACAGTAGTTGTATATTGCTGCGTGTCACCTGTAGAAGTAACGTCAGCTGCTGACTAACACTGCGCCGACAGCTGACGTTGCTTCTACACACAGATAAACCAAAAGGTGCTCTGTTCACTTCCTTCTTGCGGTTTGAGGGAGAAAAGTTTCACGGACGTGGCGAGGTCTGGTATTTTTTATGTAATTTGACTAAAAACCTTTCAACACACACAGTTTATTTAGATTTATGAGAATATATATTAGAAATATAGTCAATCAAAATACAAATATATCTCAGATTCACAATGTAATATATAAAATCATTATCACAATATTGCCTACACACACACACACACACACACACACCTGTCTATAGATGTGTCTCACTCTTACTCCTGCCTTGGCTAACCTAGTCCTTTCTCCCAGTACTGTTTCCTTCCCAGATTATTTCCCACACTCTTTTGAATCTGGTATCTTATTTCCTCTCCCTGCAGCTCTCGGTGTGCAGCAGTCTCTGTGAGCTCTTATTTTCTCGTAGCAGTCAGCCTTGGCAGCGGCTGCAGCTGCAGCAGCTCAGTCATAGTGAGCCGGTCCCAAATACTGTCAGCAATCTTTACATCTCGTCATGGTCACATATTTGTTTCATCAGCTTATATATCTCCTATGTTTGTTATAATATCACACACACAGATCACCTCCGGTAGTATCAGCAGCAACCAAAGCAGCAGCAACATCCCCAGCAGCCCCTCAGCAGCTACTGTTCCCTGTAAGTTATGTCAGCCCACCGTGTTTTAAAGCTAGATCTGGGTTGTTCCCTGTGTTTCTTTTTCAAAACTGTGTCAAAGCATTTGTTGATGTATCGATACGGAAGCATCTGTATACACATATAATCAAGGAATACATAACAATATATTTCTGTATCGATATTTTGAGAACAGCCCTATTTAAATCCTTGTTCCATGTGGCCCTTTTATACTTTGAGCACCTGCCCTTCCAAAGGTCTCTGCACGGCCCTGCCTCTGTGTGTGTGCGCGAGATCATTGATCTCAGCTCACAGTAGCTGATGCAGGTAGAATTTGCCCGAGTTGACGACGCCGTTTTTATTCCCCGCCCCTGCTGCTCACGTTACACTATCAAATCGCCCGAAAGTCAGCCGCCGTCATCTCGAACTCACCTACTATATCAAGCTAAAACAACTCAGCTGGTTAATCTGTTCATGAAGCTCCCTGTGATACATCAGTGCTGAGGCTGCAAGCAACCAGCTACATTTACTCTCCTTACTGTAACAAAGTACTTTTATAGTCTGATTGTTTTTAAAATATCTGATATTTTACTTGTACCTCAGTATTTGTATCTGCAGCAGCTGCTGTGGAGTTTATATTGTCTCTAGATCTCTGTGCTGCCTTATTGATGCTTTATTCTGCTGTTTAAGTAGCAGCTTATTAAATGTAGCTTAATGAAGCGTGTTGCACCTGCTGCAGTGTCCACAGCTCTTTTTATTTACTGTCAGACATTTTTGTTTGATCGTCAGAGTTTTGTCTCTTTTCTGGTTAATTCCAGCGAGGCTACAGAGGAAGCTGGTTGGATATTTATAACTGATCATTAGTGGGATGAACAGGCTGCAGAGTGCGTCTATAGAAAATAAATGTTCCACTGTGAACACTGACATGTTAATGCACTTTATTTTGGAAAGCTGGTCTTTGATTTAAGAGTCAAATCACATGACGTTATCATATAACATCTTCATCATTTACTGAGAGCAGATTTTAACTGATCTACGTTTTGTTTGTATCTGAGTGCAGTTTAAGCAAGTTTTCTTTTACTTAAGAAGAATATTGTAGTACTTTTTCCATCCCTGGCCAACGGTGTATATTTGAATTGCATTTAGTCTGATCCGTCTCTGGGACCAATTTGTCTTTAGACCAAAGCTGATATGCAGATAAGACGACTCCCAGAATCAACAGGCACGCAAACCCCTCCACCACGATAATTAATGTAGTGGAAAATTATTAGTTTAAAATGATGATGCAGATTATCACGTTGGAGAGCCTCAAACGCCAGATTTACCTATTCACAACAACAGAAAGACTGAAAATCATGCTGAATGGATGAAACGTGGTGGAAAGAGTCTGTGACAAGTCAGAGTAACTGGTCGTTCACTGCTTCTTCAGCAGCAGGCTGTTCTGGTTTCTTGTCCTTATGTCTTTTATATTTCCAGCCAACAGCCAATCCAACAGCAGCTAAACAAACCAGAACAAAAGCTGCTCCCAGTCCGTAGTAAAGACCGTAGTTTCCCTCCTCGACGTCTCCGCTGTTGGACCCTGAAGATCAAAGTGCATATTAGTCAGGAAATGAGTGAACAGTGGAACAGCCTCCATTTACTCTTCTATATCTTCTATATTCCTCATGTTTGACTCTCAGAATCAACATGGAATAAACTGCAGCTACAACATGGCACACAGACACACTGACCTCCACAAACTCACCTGAAACCTCCAGCTGGATGATTCTGATTGGCTCAGTCTTAATGATGGCTCTCTTACGTCTTGAACCTCCTGTTGCAACTCGACACTCGTATGTTCCAGTGTCGTTGCTGCTCACGTTCTTCAGAATTAAAGACACGTCTCCGTCCTTCAGCTCTCTGTCCACCAGCTGCACCCGGTTCTTAAAGGATGGATGCTGCTGGGTTGGAACTGAGCGTCCATCTCTGTAAAAGAGGACGGTCTCTGGCTCCAGGTCAGGTCTGCTCCACTCTACAGCTCTGATGGAGGCTTCACCAGCCTGACATGGCAGAATGACATCATCTCCAGGTTTCACTCGTACCACATCTAAAAACAATAAAAACATCCAGAGAGAAAAAGTAATTACATTTCAAAAGGACTCCACAGGACGATACAGTGAGAACATCTTTGTTTAAACAGAAGGCCTCTTCACACCTGAGATCATGGGAACATTCAATAATTAGTCACAACTGTGGAGACGTTACAGGATTTTATTCACACACTGTTTATAAGACTTGTTGTGAGACATGAAGCTGCTTCAACATTGTGACGTGAATAAATAACATTCACACAGCCAATCAGAGCTTTAAAACTACCGAGCATCCAGAAAAGGAGATTCACTGATAAAAATCCTAATCCTTGCTGCAGTCAGCACTTCTTTACTTCCTGTTATATAAAAAGATTTTACTACTCGAAGCTTCTAGAGCTTCTGTTCCTCGATCTGGCCAATGCCTATGGTTCAGTTCCTCATTCAGTTCTGTGGGCTGCCTTTGATTTCTTCCACAAAAATACCGACCACAATCACAATTCTAGTGAAACACTACTTCCAGGATCTACAGTTTTGCGTCACAACATCAGGCTTTACCACAAGTTGGCAAACGCTAGAAGTAGGCATCACGGCTGGGTGCACCATCTCCCCACTGGCCTTCACGATGGCAATGGAGATCATTATAAGAGCCTCGAAATGGGTCGCGGGAGGAGAACGACTACAATGTAATCAGAGGTTATTTCGAGCCTACATGGTCGATCTAACAACACTCACAACAACTGTCCCCTGCACCAAAAGACTGCTGGAGAAACAGTAAGTGCAGAAGCATTTCCATCCTGAAACTGCAGCCTCCGGTACTGCAGCTACATGCTACCCGAGCAGGGAGGGAGGGTCATTTACACTGGGGACGCTGGGGACACGTAGCCACCACCTTTTGAAAGCATTTGTTAAAAATGTTCAGAAAAATAGCACCAGGAAATGTTAGTTAACAAATAAAAATGCTATGAAAAAGGTTTATTGGCACAATAAGCCTGCAATGGAAATATAGAATAATTTTCTATATTTAAAAAAACAAAAATTATAAGCTACTGATTACTGCATTACATTCAATTTCCCTTTATATAACCAGACATATCCACCATAATCTGATGCAGGAAATTAAGTGTGTAATGCTCAAAATCCCCCAGAACCCCTGTCGAATATTGCTTCAATAAATCTTTTTTCTAAATAGTAGGCCTATTAAAATATATTCTCGTCTTGTTGTCATGGCCCCAATCTTGTGCAGTGTTCCGTCTTATGGTCACACCCCTAATCTGAGCCCTTAAATGGAAGGATGGCGTATTTGGTTAGGGCTGTCGCGATAACCGCAAAATTGAAATATCGCGCTATTGGTCAAGCCTTCAGCGGAGGACGGGCAACTTTTTGAGCAATGTTGCTGGGCAATCTTGCTGGTGGCAAGTCCGACTATGTTTTGAAGCGCGTGTGGGTGTGCGAGCGTGCGGTATGTAAATTGACTTGATAGACATGCACTGAAGGTAATGATATAGCTATGTCTGAAAAGGACACGGTCAAACTACAAAAAGGAGTTTGCTTGTTAATGCTGTTGACTAGCACGCAGCAGCTAACGCGCTTGCTCAGACCATAAAGCTGCTGTTAGCGGCTCGCTGTACAGTGAGGAGACAGTTACAGACACTCTTACTCTGCTATATGGCACCAAATTAATTCATTGATGAAAAATGCGTGACAGCCCTGGTATTGGTGAGGGGTGTCTGACCGATTTTAGTGACCCAGCCTTCACTCCTTCAAGTGCCTGTGCCTGCACTACGTCATTCAAGCGAGGGGCTGAAAGAAGCTGAGAGAGAGAGTCCAGAATAAAACGTTTTTCACTATTTTCATACGTTATTTCATCACTAAAGCCACTTCTGAGAAGGTTTGAGGCGAGAAATCAACTGTGTAGATGTTGAATATTGGCGAATAAGTACGAATAAATCTGGTCTTGAGAAACTTGAATCAGAAATGGTATGAGAGGGGACTTTGCTTTATTATTATTATAGACATTACATTGCTAGTGTACAGTAGAGTTGTGGTTACAGTATTTGCTTTTATTTTATTTATTTATTTGCAAATATATCTTGGTAAGTTAAAACCTACAATAAACCCAAGATTCTGAGCTTTTTGTTTTGGGGGATGAAGCCTGGCTGTTATAATAATT
>NW_025743633.1:0-997 GCF_021292245.1 Micropterus dolomieu
AAACTGGAATCTAGGATTATTCTGGTTACTGGTGAGGAGGTTACTGAAGTAGTTGGCTCTTGCAGCTTTCAATTGTTTGCTATTTATATATGAAGGACTTTTTGACTTCTTACAACAGACATGCAATTTAGTCTTAGGCAGCATGGATACAAAGGTGAGGAGAAACAAGACAATAGAATCTATACTCAGATGAAGAGTAAAGACTAAATCTAATGTGTGGCCACGGTTATGAGTTGGACCAGACACATGCTGGACGAAATTAAATGAATGACATATTTAAAGAATCTGTAGCAAAAGTTGATTGAAACATTAATTTAGATACTAAAATCTTCAGCAATAACTTCAAACAACAGAAGATAAAAGTTGAGAAAATATATGTGCAAATCTGTTATTTTAACCAGGTAGGCAGTCTGTGTTACCTTATCAGCTACTTGTTACCTGATGGAAATGATGTCATTTAGTGAATAACAGCACCACAGCAGAGACAAACTCACTATTTGTCAGAGTTGTGAGAGGAAGGAGGGAGGGATTAAGGGAGGAGCAAAACTGGGACTCAAGGACAGAAAAGACACAAACTTTCACAGTGGTGTTTGATTCAAAACCAGACAGATTCTCTTTCTCTTTAAGATGCTGTCAGTGAACTTCAGTCTGTTTGTGACTTTGTTTCTGCTCACAATAAGAGGTAGGTGAGATCATCAACATTAAGAGAGCTTCACTGATAGAAACCTTTAGATTGTAAAGTTACAGAGTTATCTCTTCCTTCAGGTGTCAGCTGTGTAGAACTCACTCCAGTCAGGAATGAAGAGTTCGCTTTAGAAGACAGCTCTGTTACTCTGTCCTACAAATACTCTAAACAAGCAACTGCTAGTGATTATTTCTTCTGGTATCGACAATATCCAGAAAAACCACCAGAGTTCCTCATCTCACACTTTGGAACAAAAAATGCAACAAACTCTAGATGGTCTGCTAAAGTGAGAGATGATAAAACCCATCTGGA
>NW_025743633.1:1017-2278 GCF_021292245.1 Micropterus dolomieu
ACCCATCTGGATCTGCAGATCTCCTCTGCTGCAGTGACAGACTCTGCTGTGTACTACTGTGCTGTGAGGCCCACAGTGACAGGAAACACCAAAACTCTGTACAAAAACCTTTGGAGCAAAGACAACAGAATACTCCACAACGTCCACTAGAGGGAGTCACACACTGTTAAATTTCAGTGGTTTATGATACAGTCTGGATTTGTTGTGGTGTGACCAGCCTTTGCCTTCAGTTCTCCTAAATACACTTGCACAAAGTCAGGGATTTTGTAGGCATGTCATCAGGTGTATTAAATCATTATTCCAGACAGGTGCCAATGATCAGCAATTAAATATGTAGTTTGAAACACAATCATTAAGTGAAACAGAAACAGCTGTGTAGGAGGAATCCAGCTGAGTGAGGAACAGCCAAACTCAGCTAACAAGGTGAGGCTGCTGAAGACAGTTTGAAGAGTCAGACATCATGGCAAGACTGAGCACAGCAACAAGACACAAGGTAGTTATACTGCATCAGAAAGGTCTCTACCAGGCAGATGTTTCATGGCAGACAGCAGTTTCCAGATGTGCAGTCCAAGGTCTTCTGAAGAAGCACAAAGAAACAGGCAGCACTGAGGACCACAGACGCAGAAACATGTCAACATGTGAAATATTTGGCTGCGGCAGAACGCAGTTTGTGCACCGAAGGGCTGGAGAGTGGTACAAGAATGAGATGCACCTAGAAGAGTTGAAGCTGTATTGAAGGCTAAGGGTGGTCACACCGAATAATGGTTTGATTGCTTAGGTGGACGAAGCAGGATTTATTGAGATTATTGACATGTGGTTTGAAGGTCAAATGTTACACCTACATTTCTGGATGGAGATTTTAAATTGGTTGTCAGTGGACCAATATGGTTGTAAGGTGATCAGGGCCAACGATTATTACTTCTGTCTTGTCTGAGTTTAGCTACAGAAAGTAATAAATCATCCACAACAGCAGTCAAGCACTTTATTAAACTGCCCAGACAGCCAACGTTAGCTAAAGAGAAAAGTAGATCCCTGTAAAATAAATCTTACGCACTTCACCTTTAAACACGATAATGATAATGTTTCCTAATGGATGCATCCAAAGGGAAAACAACACTGGACAATGACTAGATCCTTGTGGCGCCCTGCACATCTGCAGAGGGGAAGATGAAACGTAATTATAGATGGAGACAGAAAATTCTCTATTTGACTGACAGTGTCAAACTCAGCACTGAAGCAGGAGCAATAAAACAGAATGTTC
>NW_025743633.1:2298-4293 GCF_021292245.1 Micropterus dolomieu
GTGAAATATTTGGCTGCAGCAGAACGCAGTTTGTGCACCGAAGGGCTGGAGAGTGGTACAAGAATGAGATGCACCTAGAAGAGTTGAAGCTGTATTGAAGGCTAAGGGTGGTCACACCGAATAATGGTTTGATTGCTTAGGTGGACGAAGCAGGATTTATTGAGATTATTGACATGTGGTTTGAAGGTCAAATGTGACACCTACATTTCTGGATGGAGATTTTAAATTGGTTGTCAGTGGACCAATATGGTTGTAAGGTGATCAGGGCCAACGATTATTACTTCTGTCTTGTCTGAGTTTAGCTACAGAAAGTAATAAATCATCCACAACAGCAGTCAAGCACTTTATTAAACTGCCCAGACAGCCAACGTTAGATAAAGAGAAAAGTAGATCCCTGTATTATCAGAATAGCAGTGATAGAAGATCGAAGGTCCAGTGTGTGATATTTCTAAGGATCTATTGACAGAAATGCAATAAAAGATCCTTAACTATGTTCTCAGTGGTGTATAAAGACCTAATGAACGGTTCTGTTTTTTTAGAATGAGCTATTTCTATAGTAGACTAGACATCTGGAAACCTTACTGCTAGATGCTACTAAATCTTACGCACTTCACCTTTAAACACGATAATGATAATGTTTCCTAATGGATGCATCCAAAGGGAAAACAACACTGGACAATGACTAGATCCTTGTGGCGCCCTGCACATCTGCAGAGGGGAAGATGAAACATAATTATAGATGGAGACAGAAAATTCTCTATTTGACTGACAGTGTCAAACTCAGCACTGAAGCAGGAGCAATAAAACAGAATGTTCCCAGCATGAGCACACATCAGTCTTTCGTATTTAACCCTAATGAGTGTTGTTTGTGAAACCCATCAAAAATGCTCTTATCATCTAACACAGCTAAGAATTGAGTTAGCACCACCTTTTCAAGAACTTTGGATATGAAAGCATATTTTTTTTATTAGAGGCTGAATGCTGGCTTGCTTAAAATAATTGCGGATGTGGCAGGAAGTAATGGAACAATTAATAATGTGAAGTAAGCTAGGGCCAATGTCACCCATCACCCATATGTCACGCATATGGCGGGTGGTGATGGTGCAGTGGATAAGACACATGCCTTCGGTGTGAGAGAATCTACTGTGAAACACCTATGAATCCCTGAGCAAGACACTTAACCCCTAGATGCTCCAGAGTCGTTCAACCTCTGACATATATAACAATTGTAAGTCGCTTTGGATAAAAGCATCAAATAAATGTACATGTAAAATAATGTTTTACAGGAGTGAGGTGGTTAAGATGTCAAGAGGGCTTGAAGAGGAAAGTGTGTGAGAGACAGTATCGATGAGCTCAGGAAGAGAAATTAGCTGAAAATGGCTGAGCAGTTCAGGACAGCCAGGGTTATCAGAAATATCAGCAACAACAGTGGTAGTAGCTGTTAGACCTAATGTTAAACATCTCACAGTCAGCATTTGAAGAGGCTGGTAAGGCAGGGGGAGCAGGGTTGATAAGTCTGTCTAATGGTTTTAAACAGGAATCTAGGATCATGCTTGTTCCCGGTGACTAGGTTAGTAAAGCAGTTGGCTCTGTCGTCTGTCGTCTGTTGTAATAAGTCAGACGGTCTTTCATTTACAAATAGCAGACATGGAATTTAGTCATTCTCCAACTCCATTCTGCTCTTCTGATCAATCTTTTAAGACTCCTTAAACTATCGTCAATCCAAGAAATGGTTTAAGAGGAAACTTTGATCTGAGATTAATGGGAGTCGTGGAGTCTAAAGTAGTTTGACTGAGATTGTTAAGGCACTATGTTAACTGAGGATACAGGCGCTAATAATTCTGCTATGATGTTTTGGGGCAGCATGTAACAGTGTCAAACATGATTATAGAACTGTAGAATTGATACTCAGACCAAGGGAAAGACTCTAATGTGTTTCCTAAATGAGTTTAAATGAGTTTGTTGAATCATCAGTGTGAATATTAAAACTGCCAG
>NW_025743633.1:4313-8843 GCF_021292245.1 Micropterus dolomieu
AGAGCAGCTTGAATAATGTCTTAGGGTGTTTTCTCTCAACCTGGACATTAGAAATTGGTCCAAGAGATGGCTGCAGTGGCAGCGTGAAACAAGCTACAATGTAACATTAATATGCCGCTGCACACCTTCAGTTTCCATCCATAACGTGCTTGTTTTGCCACTGACACGCTCAGATAATTATTCTTAGTGTCTGACAACATTATGGAAAGGATCCCAGCTGAGGTCAAGCTTTTGTTAAAGAGTAAGATCCGTTTTGTTTTAACATGAAACATCCCTGAAATCGCCAAACCCACCAGACTCAAATTAACTGTAATTTTATCGTCATAAAATACACATTTAAAGTCGACAGGAACAAGATAAAACCTTCACAAACCATCTTAGTTGAAATGTACTGAAGTATAAAGGGTAGCTGTATTAGGAGTGCAAATTACAATGTGATGTCCAATCTTGCATTCATGAGGTATATATAACTTATAGCTCTAATAAAGGCCTATAATTGTCTTATAAGCAATAATTAATCAATTAATAGTTTATATTTTATTATAGTTATATCTCAGTGACAGGAAACACCAAAACTCTATCTAGGATCATGCTTGTTCCCGGTGACTAGGTTAGTAAAGCAGTTGGCTCTGGTGTCTGTCGTCTGTTGTAAGAAGTCAGACGGTCTTTCATATACAAATAGCAGACATGCAATTTAGTCTTTCTCCAACTCCATTCTGCTCTTCTGATCAATCTTTTAAGACTCCTTAAACTATCGTCAATCCAAGAAATGGTTTAAGAGGAAACTTTGATCTGAGATTAGTGGGAGTCGTGGAGTCTAAAGTAGTTTGACTGAGATTGTTAAGGCACTATGTTAACTGAGGATACAGGCGCTGATAATTCTGCTATGATGTTTTCGGGCAGCATGTAACAGTGTCAAACGTGATCAGAGAACCACAGAATTGATACTCAGACCAAGAGAAAGACTCTAATGTGTTTCCTAAATGAGTTTAAATGAGTTTGTTGAATCATCAATGTGAATATTAAAACTGCCAGCAATTATAACTTAAACAGCAAAAGATGAAAGGTCAGAAAAGTAATGTGCAAATCTGGCATCTATTTCAGATATAGAAATAGATCATAAGGCAACAGACAGGTACAGAATCAGAAATAGATACTAGTAATAGTAGCATATCATCTGTGTAAAGACTGACCTCAGTCAGGAGCTTCACATGTTCTGTCAAGAGTCAGTCAGTGTTACCTTATCAGCTACTTGTTACCTGATGGAAATGATGTCATTTAGTGAATAACAGCACCACAGCAGAGACAAACTCACTATTTGTCAGAGTTGTGAGAGGAAGGAGGGAGGGATTTAAGGAGGACCAAAACTGGGACTCAACGACAGAAAAGACACAAACTTTCACAGTGGTGTTTGATCCAAAACCAGACAGATTCTCTTTCTCTTTAAGATGCTGTCAGTGAACTTCAGTCTGTTTGTGACTTTGTTTCTGCTCACAATAAGAGGTAGGTGAGATCATCAACATTAAGAGAGCTTCACTGATAGAAACCTTTAGATTGTAAAGTTACAGAGTTATTTTTTTCTTCAGGTGTCAGCTGTGAAGAACTCACTCCAGTCAGGAATGAAGAGTTCACTTTAGAAGACAGCTCTGTTACCCTGTCCTGCAAATACTCCAAACAAGCAACTGCTAGTGATTATTTCTTCTGGTATCGGCAACATCCAGAAAAACCACCAGAGTTCCTCATCTCACACTCTGGTTCAGGAGCAGTAGGAAATGATCCAATCCCTGGACTGTCTGTTAAAGTGAGTGATGATAAAACCCAAATGGATCTGCAGATCTCCTCTGCTGCAGTGACAGACTCTGCTGTGTACTACTGTGCTGTGAGGCCCACAGTGACAGGAAACACCAAAACTCTGTACAAAAACCTTTGGAGCAAAGACAACAGAATACTCCACAACGTCCACTAGAGGGAGTCACACTCTGTTAAACTTTAGTGGCATGTTTTCATATGGTCTGGATTCTTTGCACTGATAACAACTTGAAGAAAAATGAGGATTAAACAATAAAAAAATGAAATACAGTGTTAATAGCCCTGACACACTGATGTTGATAAGGAGTGTGATGTTAATTATGTAGATAAAGTATTGTTTACATCAATATTTCTTTGAGTTCCTGATGAGATTAATAACCTGATTTCTTTGTCACCTAAAGGATATATCGCAACAATGTTGTCAACCATCAAACTTTCCTTTAAAAACTAAATGCATTGACAGAACACTCTTTATACCAAGGCCTTTCGTAGTGATTCTCTCTATCACACAGACACACTCTCTCACACTGATAGTGGTGGAGCTGCAGCAGGTTCAGAGTCTAGCTTAAAGGTTCAGTGTGTAATATTTCTGAGGCTCTATTGACAGAATTTAAAAGACCTTACATAATGAACCGTTATGTGTATATTACCTTAGAATGAGCCATTTATATCTCCATAACCGCATTGGACGTCGCCACGTTGCATAGTCTACAGTAGCTGAAAACAGACAAACAGCGCTACAGAGCGTATTTCATCACTACTTGTTCTGGTTTTGTTTCAGTGTTTGACCCACATCCATCAACCTAAGGATGCTTTTGCAATTCCCCAGTGTCTCCAGGCAGAGGACATTTAAAGGAATCACGTTTTCTGACGGCTCTTTCAGAGTTGTGTCAAGCAGGCTACAGACTCTTTTAATGTCGTTCATAATTTTTCAAACCTCCAATGCTGCATTGCAGTAAACAAGCTTCTTGCGCTTTTATTTTTTAGGCAAAACCACTTAAGAGGTAGTGATTATTTGAGTAACTGCTGCTGTCATGACAGATCTATTTCAACACCGCTATCAAAGCATTTATTTATTTATATTTTTACTGCTATCAAAGCACCCTAATTTGGCAGCGGGCCAGATATTATTGTTGGCGGGCAGTTTTGGTGAGGGTCCATAATCACATAGAGAATAAATGTGTTTCCCTTGTCAATGTTTGTATAAACTTTATTTAATATGTGGTTTATAATGGACTGTGGTGCAGCAACAGTCACAGTGTTTCACACTCTTGGCTTACATTTTCCATGTTGTCTGTCAGTGGCCAAGTCACAATAACAAATGGTTTTACTGAATAATTAAGTAAATATAATTTCTTAGTAAATATACCTAAAGAGCCCTTATTTCTTGACTGGACACTCTGTTGTCTCAGAAGAGACACCTTTTATGCTCAGTCAGTCACCGTAGCTGTCCTACCCTCTTTGAAATGTTAGGGGGCAGTGGTAGACTGGATGGATGGTTGCAATACACAACCTCACCACTAGATGTAGCTAAATCTTACATACTGAACCTTTAAGGACACTTGTGTATGTGAACAGGAGGAGTTGGGGAACCAACCACCAACCCTCTGACCCGCTTCACCTCCTGAGCCACACAACAAACACTCCAACCTAAATGACAACATACATCATTTGTCCATGCCTCCCAAAACAACACATATGAGTGTCTACCTACGTCACATTAAACATGTGGTTAATTATGTGAAACGGTCTCAGTTTGGTTAAGTTTAAAGAAACGTCATGGTTTGGGTAAAAGTAAGTAAATTACACGTCACGTGATAAAAGTAAGTAAATTACAAGTCACGTGATGCAAGTCAGTGGCGCTTTTAAGTTAAAAGTCAAAATAACTCAACATTTACTTGATTTAACAAGGGACTTCGACGTCAACCGCCCCATCCTACCTCCTTATGTGGAATTTCTGCCTGTTTCTAATATGACACCCAACTTACCCCTTTGCTGCTGTTGTACGGCCAGCAGAGGTCGCTGCCACAATAAATGTAAATAATGGTCATAATAATGCGCTAATAATGCGGCCTCCCTGAACTTCCTGTCCTGAGGTTTCCATCAGTTTTCCTCCATGTTAAGGCAGGACAGTATGGGGAGTCTTCACTGATGCTGCTGGATGTAAAACCCAGTGAGACTCTGTATGTGATACTGGACTGTAATCAGAAACTAGACCTGATCTCAGCATCCAGATGTGGGTTTTGTTAGTCTGAAGGAATATTCCAGTGAAAATGCCTCGTTTCACTATCAAATCCTCTCCACCTGTAAGCTTGAAAGGTGACTCAACAGTTTGTAGCATCACTTTGTTAATTGCTGCTGTAAATCCACAACTTCAGAGATGTGGGGAGGTGATAACGCAGCACAGAAGTAGAGTCTTTAACTATGTTGAGTTTGGAAAATGCTGAACAAACAGATCATCAGCTGACAACTGGATTATGCTGCTGGACTAGTTTGAAGTTTCAGTGGCATCTTTTCTTCTTCTGTGGTCTGATTCTGATTGGCCACTAGATGACACTGTAGCTGCTGTTAATCCAAGCTGAGCCACATTATCAAGTAGGCGGTGCACTACTTCTGCACTGTGTTCAACCATTCTGTCAATAATAACTGCTGCTGTGAAGAGAACAATTCTCAGACTGAATGTTGAACATCAGCTAGTTTCTCCTGTTGATTTAAACCTTG
>NW_025743634.1:0-1854 GCF_021292245.1 Micropterus dolomieu
ACCACATCTGGGAAACGCACCACATCTGGAATATGCACCACACCCGGGAAACACACCACATCTGGAATATGCACCACACCTGGGAAACGCACCACACCCGGGAAATGCACCACACCAGGGAAATGCACCACATCTGGGAAACGCACCATACATGGGAAACGCACAGAACGTAGGAAATGCACCACACCTGGGAAACGCACCACATCTGGAATATGCACCACACCTGGAATATGCACCACATCTGGAATATGCACCACACCTGGGAAATGCACCACATCTGGAATATGCACCACATCTGGGAAACGCACCATACATGGGAAACGCACAGAACGTAGGAAATGCACCACACCTGGAATATGCACCACATCTGGGAAACGCACCACATCTGGAATATGCACCACACCCGGGAAACACACCACATCTGGAATATGCACCACACCTGGGAAACGCACCACACCCGGGAAATGCACCACACCTGGGAAATGCACCACATCTGGAATATGCAACACACCAGGGAAACGCACCATACCTGGGAAACGCACCACACCCGGGAAATGCACCACACCCGGGAAACACACCACATCTGGAATATGCACCACACCCGAGAAATGCACCACACCTGGAATATGCACCACACTTGGGTCACGCACAGAACGTAGGAAATGCACCACACCTGGAATATGCACCACATCTGGGAAACGCACCACACCCGGGAAATGCACCACAACTGGGAAACGCACCACATCTGGAATATGCACCACACATCATACCTGGGAAATGCACCACAGCCGGGAAACACACCATATCTGGAATATGCACCACATCTGGGAAACGCACCATACATGGGAAACGCACAGAACGTAGGAAATGCACCACACCTGGAATATGCACCACATCTGGGAAACGCACCACATCTGGAATATGCACCACACCCGGGAAACACACCACATCTGGAATATGCACCACACCTGGGAAACGCACCACACCCGGGAAATGCACCACACCTGGGAAATGCACCACATCTGGGAAATGCACCACACCTGGGACACGCACAGAACGTAGGAAATGCACCACACCTGGAATATGCACCACATCTGGGAAACGCACCACATCTGGAATATGCACCACACCCAGGAAACACACCATATCTGGGAAATGCACCACACCTGGGAAATGCACCACACCTGGGAAATGCACCATACATGGGAAACGCACAGAACGTAGGAAATGCACCATACCTGGGAAACGCACCACACCTGGGAAACGCACCACACCCGGGAAACGCACCACAACTGGGAAACGCACCACATCTGGAATATGCACCACACCTGGAATATGCACCACACCTGGGAAATGCACCACACCCGGGAAACACACCATACCTGGGAAACGCACCATATCTGGGAAACGCACCACACCCAGGAAATGCACCACAACTGGGAAACGCACCACATCTGGAATATGCACCACACCTGGGAAATGCACCATATCTGGGAAACACACCATACCTGGGAAACGCACCATATCTGGGAAACGCACCACACCCAGGAAATGCACCACAACTGGGAAACGCACCACATCTGGAATATGCACCACACCTGGGAAATGCACCACACCCGGGAAACACACCACACCTGGGAAACGCACCATATCTGGGAAACGCACCACACCCGGGAAATGCACCACAACTGGGAAACGCACCACATCTGGAATATGCACCACACATCATACCTGGGAAATGCACCACAGCCGGGAAACACACCATATCTGGGAAATGCACCACACCTGGGAAATGCGCCACACCCGGGAAACACACCACACCCGGGAAACGCACCACACCTGGGAAATGCACCA
>NW_025743635.1:0-2257 GCF_021292245.1 Micropterus dolomieu
TTTGAACATGTTTTCTATCAAACATCAAATTCCGATTTAGTCTTAGTCTTTTGAATAACACACCATTTAGTTTTAGTCACATTTTAGTCTATCTGAAATCTTTTAGTCTTAGTCTAGTTTAGTCAACTAAATATCATAAGAGTTTTAGTCTTAGTCTAGTCTTAAGTCTTTTAGTCTTAGTCGAGTTTTAGTAGACCAAATATTAGCAGATTTTAGTCGACTAAATCTACAGTGGAGTGGACTTCCTGTCATTGGAAGTATCCATCAGTCTGTTATGAAATGGTATTAAGGTTTGAATATGCAATACAGACACAGATTAAATTTTTATTTAATTCTTGATGTCAAAAACGCTGACCGTGTTTTTTTCACAAAAGATAATCTCACATAAAATAAGCATAAGGCCTGCTCTCCCTGAAAAATAAACATGCTCCCTGAAAAAGATCCCTCCCTGAATGATATGCAATGCATATGACATTCTTTCAAGATGAAGTATAATATTATTGACATAGATAACCTTAACTTACTGTCTTCTACTGTCTGTGCAAAATCAAAAACATTAAGAAAAATAAAGTGCAATTCCCAAAAACAATAATAAAACTATTGGTTGTAATGCCATTGCACAATCTAAATACAGAAACTTCACTACTGTTAATCTTCACGTACCTCAAGAGACGTTAAATAACTGCTAGGCTTTGAACTGAACAGATTAGTGCAATTCTCTAATGTAGAATAAAAGATGTATTGGCTGTAATGCCATTGCACGCACTACCAAAGACATCCTCCCTAATGTTCAAGTAAATAAAAAACCCTGCTCTCATACAGGTAAATGTCACATTAAACTAAAAAACTCTGTAAGCATCATCTTCTTCTTCATCCTCTATTACTCTGTGCATTGTGTGCAAAATCAGAGAGATTTGAAAACAAAACATGTAAAAGATAATATGTATATGTATTACAAAATGAAATAATCTTCTGTTAATAATTAAAAGAAGTATCAAGTATCAGTGAATTACATGCTAAGCTGTAATGCCATTATTGCATGGAACGAAAAAATCTCTCTGCTCTCATATTAAACAAAAAACAAAACAACTAACTTTCAAGCTGTGCATATCCTACTTCAGGAAATGCTGTAAATAGCAGTGAATACAACAGTTCTATTTGTTTCTGTTCATTTTAAGGAAAGCACTTCGCTCCAGTGTAACCCTTCCTCTGTTGCGCCGTCCTCTTGTGAGGTCACCTGTGATGCTGAATACCCTCTCTGCAAAGCTTGAGAAGCTGGCATAGCCTACAAGTCTAACGCGAAAGGTTTTAAACTGTGATAAAAACTGTCACTCTTATCCAGCCAGAAGTCTGTTCCTGTGTCCGCAGTGATGGGATGTGAAAGTTCTTCCTTGTACTTGATGATCTGCCGCCTGATGCTGGTTGTGGAGGTTTTCTGTTTAGGCCTTGTGGTGCGGCATTTTGAGAGGAACCTAAACACCGGCTGCTTTGAGGATGGCGCTGCTTCTGGTTCCTCAATAACCTCTTCTTCTGCATCATCTTCAGACTGGTCCTCCTGTCTTGTGTGTGGGAAAGTGCATTTGACCACATAGTCTTCTGCCTGTTTCAGCAGTTCCTGGATATTTCCATCAGCCACATCAAGATTAACAAGGATTTCAACTTTTCATCGGTTGAATCCAAGAGGCAAGCAAAACGCTGGTTCAGATTTGATCTCATTTTCTCTGCAAGAGTGGCGAGGTCTCTGTACTGAGTGTTCTCTGCAAAGTCAGTTAGGCGGCTCAGCAGATCAAAGAGGGCAGGAACCACTAAGGACATAGATGCAGTGTCACTCTGGAGGGTTTTAGTCTGTTCCGCAAAAGGCAGCAGTAAGTCATGCAATGATGAAAGCTTTTGCCACTCACTAGTAAGCAAACTGTCCCATCCCATGTCATTTGTGATTTGACAGACTGCATCTTTGACTGTGAGGAGTCGTGCGACCATGTTGAATGTGCTTGACCAGCGTGTGGGGCAGTCATTTACAACAATAACACCACAGTGGTCCGATAACCTCTGTGTTGCAACTGAGGACTTGCGAAAGAGCTTCACCACATCACCACCATGTCGACATGATGGTACCTAATAACAAGAAGAAAAGACAACCATAGAAGTCTAAACCTAATAAATTGGCTGGTGTGTGTCTGTACATACTGTATATATGTAGTGTGTGGCAGGGGGAAAACCATTCATGTGATAATTGACTGTGATGTAAAAGAATAAA
>NW_025743636.1:0-2973 GCF_021292245.1 Micropterus dolomieu
GCTTTCAAAAGTCGACACAATTCAGATTGTTCATAATCAACATTTTGTGAACTTGAGTTTATAAAGTTTACATTGTTAAACATATAGAGATGCTGCTGGTGTAAAAAACAGACGCAGCTCTCTGTTGGAAAGAAAAAGAAGTAAATGTCTGGTGTTGCAGAGATCACACCACGTTTCATAACACCACACATCAAATGTGCCAAATGCTTCACAGTATAAATGGAGATGTACAGTACCTTGTACAGAGAGGAGAAGCACAACAAATCCACTCGCTGCTGTTGTTAAACTCATAGCTGCTCCTTACGTCTGTTAAGTCACATCAGCAGGTAGATCAGATACATGAGAAATCCTGTATGTCAGTAAGTCACTGTAAACATTTCTCATGAAAAGGGGAGGATGTTTAACAGACACTGATGTGTTAAAAGCTGCCCTCTTTAAATTATGCACATTATGCTTCCTTCCTCTTTACATTATGCACAGATGAATGTTAAACTCAAGTGTTCAAGTTGAAATGGGGAAAAAAAAGTATTTTTCTTACAATCTTTATTATTCTTACTTGTTTTGCATGATGCAGAAACAGTGATGTTTTATGAGTGAGTCCCAGTTGTGTTTGTCTCTTGCAGGAGGAGGACAAACATTCACCCATCATCACAGGACTAAAGCATTACACATTCCTGCTGATGGTTACACACATTTCCACTGATCGACAGTTGTTGGCAGTAACTTGCAAAGAAACAGAGCGATGTGCAAACATGCAGGACTGAAAATATTCAAAGGATTCTGCCATGGATGCCAAATTTTGATTCAACATCTTCTTCATGACTCTTGTACGTGCAAGAAATGGCCACTAGTGCAGTGGTTCTTAAAGTGGGGGGACCCCCAGGGGTCCTTGAGAGGGTTTCAGGGGTCCCCAGCAAAAATGGGAATAGATTATTTTCACTATCATTCCATCCATAAGTAACACAAAGACAGAATGTATGACTATTTAGGTCATGGGTTTCATACACTTTTTGTAATAAAACATTTAAAAGCAAAAATGCAATCAGATGAGGGACCTTGGGACAAAATCTTTTCAAATGGGGGTCCATGGTCTAATATGTCAGTTTAGGGGTCATTGATGTGAAAAAGTTTGAGAACCACAGCGGTAGTGAACTTCTGGAGACACACATGCCTCTATTAGTGTGCAGTGTTTGACTATGTACACCTGACAGAAAAACGGCACAGGTACAACTACATTTTTCACTGCAGTAACACAGAGCAGGCAGTGCTACTGTAGAGCTCAATGAGAAATGCATGTTGCTGATATAGAAAGGGGAAGTGAGGTCACTCACACATCTCCACGCTGGTGAAGAAAGCTCAGATACGGAAGCTTGAGGAAGCTTTAGAAGGCCAAATTCCCACGGCAAGTTCTTGTCAGCTTTTACAGAGGAGCAATAGAAAACATCCTGACTGGGAACATCACACACTGGCATGGGATGTGCACGGTGCAGGACCGGAGGGCTCTGCAGCGGGTGATTAAAACTGCTCAGAGGATCATTGGTACCCATTTCAGGAGCATCAGTGATGTCGGTGAGGTGAGGTGCTCGCGCAGAGCCCAAAGGATACTAAAGGACAGTACCTGTTCACCCTGCTGCCTCCTGGGAAGAGATACATGCGTTTCTGCTGCCACACCACCAGACTGCAGAGCAGCTTTTTCTCCCAAGCTATCAGACTCTTAAACTCTAATTCATCCTCAGCACTGCTCCAGTGTTATTGTCTGCTATGTAGCAGAAGGGAGTTACAAAACTCAATTTCACTCTATCACTCGTTATATTGTGACAATAAACCTACCTACATACATCCAGTATATACTGTGTATATAGGCCAACTGTATCTATCTGTAAGATGAACAAAACAGGAGGACTGTACTAGCTGACTCTTATGTTGACCATTCACTCCGGTCAGAATGCAGCTGACGGGACCTCAGTGTTCATTCTCTGCACTTTATTAATCACATTGGAGGCAGAGCAGAACACAGGGCACTTAAACAGACTTTAGGTTTTGATTTGTGAACTTGTGAAATACAACAGAAATAAATAATAAAGTTTAGTGCATATACATAGCAGAACATTCATCATTATGTACACGGGTTCCCTCAGGTTAACGTATTCGTAACAGAGGAACAATGACATTCACATCACCTGCTCTCCTGTTCAAACATACTGTAGGTAAAGATCACCTTCTAGTCTATATTACTGTAACACCCTCTTGATCGTGACCCGGGCTGGTGGCTGCGTGTGTGTGTGTGTGTGTGTGTGTGTGGCTTTCGATTTGCCTTTTGGGTGTTTGCTGTGTGCTTGGTGGGTTTTGTTTTTGTCTGTCTTCTCTTCCATGTCTCCTGGAGCTGGTGGGCGTGGCCTCTGGTTCACTACGGCTCTGGCACACTTGTTCTCTGTCTCAATCAAGCACCTGTTCTGCATTCCCTCATCACCGCTCACTACTTAACCTTGGCCAGCTCTCCAGTCCTTCTCAGATTGTTGTGTAACCTGAGTACGCTTCACACCAGCCTCTGATCACAGTTTAAACCAAAGTCTAGTTAGTTCACTGTTTCCTGTTTGCCTGCTTATCTTAATCCCCACCTCGCACAAAGATACACTCAAGGTATAAAGTAGATTTGGTAAACAGAAATAAACTATATTCAGTGGAGCAGTGCTGAGGATGAATTTGAGTTTAATCTGTCTGATAGTTTGGGGGGTGGTGGTGCTGGTGGTGCAGCAGAAGCTGAAACTTCTATATCTCACCTGGGGCTCCGTCATACGGTCACTGGATCATAGGGTCACTCTAACAACCTCATGGCAAGCCATCCCAGCTCTCCCACCATTTGTAGCGAAAGTCATCCTACCCGGGTCTACAGGGTACTAAACATGCAACTTGCCCACAATGCCAAAGACCCTGGCTTCTTATTCTTAGGCCGGCTGGGATTTTGTTCTTTAT
>NW_025743636.1:2993-4385 GCF_021292245.1 Micropterus dolomieu
TATTCCCTCTCTGTTCGTTGTAACCTAAAACCATAAACCTCTTAAATTCACCATCGGCTCCGGTCTGCTTTTGGGTACTGCTTCGAACCCTGACAATTACTGTCCAAATACCGTTAATGTCTGTGAAATAGCGACTCTAAACACTGAGCTAGCTAGTAAAGGTGAATACTCCCACTGTACACTGCAGTGGTGAAATCACTAAGCTCGTCATAGGGCTGCTGCTTTTTATTTTATTATTAGGTTTTTTTTAACATGCTGTATGTGCAGTCATGGTGCAGCACATTAACTAAAAGATAACTATGGATGGAGTTATGTAGGCCTACAACGCACAAAGATACACTCAAGGTATAAAGTAGATTTGGTAAACAGAAATAAACTATATTCAGTGGAGCAGTGCTGAGGATGAATTTGAGTTTAATCTGTCTGATAGTTTGGGGGGTGGTGGTGCTGGTGGTGCAGCAGCAGCTGAAACTTCTATATCTCACCTGGGGCTCCGTCATACGGTCACTGGATCATAGGGTCACTCCAACAACCTCATGGCAAGCCATCCCACCTCTCCCACCATTTGTAGCGAAAGTCATCCTACCCGGGTCTACAGGGTACTAAACATGCAACTTGCCCACAATGCCAAAGACCCTGGCTTCTTATTCTTAGGCCGGCTGGGATTTTGTTCTTTATGTGCTGAAGAACCAGTTTCTCAAAGCACTTCATCAGAATGGGGGTGAGTGCCACAGGAAAAAATGAAACCACAGGAAACCATGTCACAAAGCTTAAATCATCACAAACTGGTTTCTTGAACATGACAATGAGTTCACTGTACTCCAATGGCCTCCACAGTCACCAGATCTTAATCCAACAGAGCACCTTTGAGATGTGGTGGAACGGAAGAGATTCGCATCATGGACGTGCAGCCGACAAATCAGCAACTGCGTGACGCTATCATGTCAATATGGACCAAAGTCTCTGTTTCCAACACCTTGTCGAAAATATGGCACAAGGAATTAAGGCAGTTTAAATTTAGTTCCACCCCGGTACTAGCAAGGTGTACCCAATAAAGTGAGTGAGTGTATATTGTAAAAGGATTAGGCTAGTGGGGGCTATAGCCTCGTCACAAATCTGCATAGGCCCAATTAAGCACCCTCAAGCAGTTTTTTGATCAAGAAGTCAAGACACGGACAAGTCAGGTCAAGACCCTGTCTCTGAGGAGGGCAAAGAAGGAGAAAAGAAAGCAGTTAGAGATAGAAACATTTGAGGGAAACTCCTGAGCCAAGACATGAAGATGAGCATGTGGTTGATATACACTCACCTAAAGGATTATTAGGAACACCTGTTCAATTTCTCATTAATGCAATTATCTAATCAACCAATCACATGGCAGTTGCTTCAATGCAT
>NW_025743636.1:4405-7915 GCF_021292245.1 Micropterus dolomieu
TTGGGGGGTGGTGGTGCTGGTGGTGCAGCAGCAGCTGAAACTTCTATATCTCACCTGGGGCTCCGTCATACGGTCACTGGATCATAGGGTCACTCCAACAACCTCATGGCAAGCCATCCCACCTCTCCCACCATTTGTAGCGAAAGTCATCCTACCCGGGTCTACAGGGTACTAAACATGCAACTTGCCCGCAATGCCAAAGACCCTGGCTTCTTATTCTTAGGCCGACTGGGATTTTGTTCTTTGTGCTGAAGAACCAGTTTCTCAAAGCACTTCATCAGAATGGGGGTGAGTGCCACAGGAAAAAATGAAACCACAGGAAACCACATGTCACAAAGCTTAAATCATCACAAACTGGTTTTCTGAACATGACAATGAGTTCACTGTACTCCAATGGCCTCCACAGTCACCAGATCTTAATCCAACAGAGCACCTTTGAGATGTGGTGGAACAGAAGAGATTCGCATCATGGACGTGCAGCTGACAAATCAGCAACTGCCTGATGCTATCATGTCAATATGGACCAAAGTCTCTGTTTCCAACACCTTGTCGAAAATATGGCACAAGGAATTAAGGCAGTTTTGAAGACAAAAGGATCCACCCCGGTACTAGCAAGGTGTACCCAATAAAGTGAGTGAGTGTATATTGTAAAAGGATTAGGCTAGTGGGGGCTATAGCCTCGTCACAAATCTGCATAGGCCCAATTAAGCACCCTCAAGCAGTTTTTTGATCAAGAAGTCAAGACACGGACAAGTCAGGCCAAGACCCTGTCTCTGAGGGGGGCAAAGAAGGAGAAAAGAAAGCAGTTAGAAACATTTGAGGGAAACTCCTGAGCCAAGACATGAGGATGAGCATGTGGTTGATATAGATGTACCCAAATCTACACTGGTTGCTGACACTACACTTATGTCAGCAACAGGTGAAGAAGCAAAGATGTTAACTAGTAAAAGGCAACAGACATATTCTCTTCTTCCATTTCTCCTCTGTTGAACAAATGTTACTGTAATGTTAGCTTTTAGACACATCAAAGCTGCATGGGGGCAATTTACTGAGGCCAGACTTTTGCTCATGTAAATGTGTGATAAAGTTATACCATATCTAATTCCTCCCCCTATTAGATAAGTTGCACGTCCAAAGTATGCTATTTAATTACACTAATTACTGTTGGTTCAATCCGAGTGTGATTTTACTCTGTAGTTTGTCTTACATACAATCAAACAATAACTTTATCATGTAAGCTGTTGATAAGGATCCTTTTTAATGTGGCTACTGTCTGAATTTCATAATCTGATGGCGGAAGGAATAAAAGATTTGGAGTAATGATTACTGTATGTATGTATGACTGCTTTCATTTATTATATTTTTTAATTTATTATTTCATTTATATTTGTTATATGTGTGTATACGGTAGGCCCTACCTGTGGGCATACGCTCATGTATAGCCTAGCCTACATGTAGGCGACATCTACATATAAATTTAAATTTACTCTAGCCAGTAAATGCAGAAAGTTAAGTTGGTCAGAATAAAGAAAATATAATAAATATCGTGAAATGAATTTGTTAAAGCTATGCTTTGGTGCCCAGACCTGCAACAAATGACTATTGTTAGAAGGAAATAAAACAGCCCCACATTTCCTTAGACCTGCAGACCACTACTGACCTGCAGACCACTACTGACCACTGGCCTACTGACCCCATAACCCCAGCTCCCTCAGAATCAGCTGCCCTGCCAATCTCCTGCTTCTCTCTCTTTCCTTAAATATCTTTGAATATCCATCTGGTCAATGAATAGAAGAATATGCAGGTGCAACAGCATTAACAGGGACACTGTGACATTTAGTTTTCACTGACAAAACTCTATGGGGACTGATATTGTTTTGAAATATAAGATTTTAGTTAGACTAACTAGACTGTTTTCCATTGCCAACTAAAATCCTCCCTTTCCTTTTCCTCAAGTAAACTTAGCTAAAGTTAAGCGAGTAACAGTCATTTAACAACAGCTTACAGTTTCACTCTGTGTGACCTTTGAAGGGTATTTATTGTTTACCTTTTGTTTACATTTTGAAATCCAGATAGCTCTGATATTGAATGAGGGACAATTTGAAGGGGTCTGCAGTCACTCTGAAGTGATACTGAGTCAGTGGAAAAAGGAGGTTTTCTTTAAATATCAATCTGAATTTTGAAAAAAATCTGTGAAAATCAGACACTTTTTAGATATTCATACTACCGTTTATTTAATTATTCCATTCCACCTTTCATTTCTGCCACACATATTGAATATTACATCATGTTCACCAGAAGCTCACTATTTAGAAATCTGCTGAGACCTGTTGTGACCGTAATGCCTAGAAAACACATCACAAAACAAAGCGGGGCTGGCTTGACCGCAGTCATTGTTGAGACAGACTATACTGTATGTGCAATGTAGACATAGGCTACTAATAATAATGCCATCCACATTAAATAACATCAGTAATTCCCAGTGTCTCATACAGAGAAGGAAATAAAAGCAGATTAAATCTAATAGCGCAATTATTGTCCTTTCAGTAAAGGTTATAGGCCTTGTTCAGCGATGATAAGCTTCCTTAATCTTTCTCATATTTAGGCTACCGCTTCTTTTCTCATAATTGCAAGATATGGTGTGGGGTAGGGGCAGGGAATGACACCTTCAGGCTATCAGCCACTTTGAGGGACAGGGAAAGAACAGAAAGACACATTAGTTCAGCGATCGGCGCACGCGCCTGCGTCACACACGCTATACACGCACACAGCTTCAGTACAGTCAGCTCAGGGAATACCTGTGGTGGCATTTCCAACCAAACTCACGAGTCCGGAAGAAGCACAGTCCTGAGTGCCAGCCAGTGAGTCCTGAGTGACAACCAGTGAGTCCTGAGTGACAGACAGTGCGTCCTGAGTGCCAACCAGTGAGTCCTGAGTGCCAACCAGTGAGTCCTGAGTGCCAACCAGTGCGTCCTGAGTGCCAACCAGTGCGTCCTGAGTGACAGCCAGTGCGTCCTGAGTGACAGCCAGTGCGTCCTGAGTGACAGTCAGTGCGTCCTGAGTGACAGCCAGTGCGTCCTGAGTGACAACCAGTGAGTCCTGAGTGCCAGTCAGTGCGTCCTGAGTGACAGACAGTGAGTCCTGAGTGCCAACCAGTGAATCCTGAGTGCCAACCAGTGAGTCCTGAGTGCCAGTCAGTGCGTCCTGAGTGCCAGTCAGTGCGTCCTGAGTGCCAGTCAGTGCGTCCTGAGTGCCAGTCAGTGCGTCCTGAGTGACAGACAGTGCGTCCTGAGTGCCAACCAGTGAGTCCTGAGTGCCAACCAGTGTGTCCTGAGTGCCAACCAGTGAGTCCTGAGTGCCAGTCAGTGCGTCCTGAGTGACAGACAGTGAGTCCTGAGTGCCAACCAGTGAATCCTGAGTGCCAACCAGTGAGTCCTGAGTGCCAACCAGTGCGTCCTGAGTGCCAACCAGTGCGTCCTGAGTGACAGCCAGTGCGTCCTGAGTGACAGC
>NW_025743637.1:0-3339 GCF_021292245.1 Micropterus dolomieu
AGGGTAAAACTAAAGGTAAAGCTGAAGGTAAAACTAAAGGTAAAGCTGAAGGTAAAACTAAGGGTAAAACTAAAGGTGAAGCTGAAGGTAAAACTAAGGGTAGAACTAAAGGTAAAGCTGAAGGTAAAACTAAGGTTATAACTAAAGGTGAAGCTGAAGGTAAAACTAAGGGTAAAACTAAAGGTAAAGCTGAAGGTAAAACTAAGGGTAAAACTAAAGGTAAAGCTAAAGCTGAAGGTAAAACTAAGGGTAAAACTAAAGGTAAAGCTGAGGGTAAAACTAAAGGTGAAGCTGAAGGTAAAACTAAGGGTAAAACTAAAGGTAAAGCTGAGGGTAAAACTAAAGGTAAAGCTGAAGGTAAAACTAAGGGTAAAACTAAAGGTAAAGCTGAAGGTAAAACTAAGGGTAAAATTAAGGGTAAAACTAAAGGTAAAGCTAAAGCTGAAGGTAAAACTAAGGGTAAAACTAAAGGTAAAACTAAGGGTAAAACTAAAGGTGAAGCTGAAGGTAAAACTAAGGGTAAAACTAAAGCTGAAGCTGAAGGTAAAACTAAGGGTAAAACTAAAGGTGAAGCTGAACGTAAAACTGAAGGTGAAGCTGAAGGTAAAATTGAAGCTGAAGGTAAACTAAGGGTAAAACTAAAGCTAAGGGTAAAACTAAAGGTAAAGCTGAAGCTGAAGGTAAAACTAAGGGTAAAACTGAAGGTGAAGCTGAAGGTAAAACTAAAAGTGAAGCTGAAGGTGAAGCTAAAGGTAAAACTGAAGCTGAAGGTAAAACTAAGGGTAAAACTAAAGGTAAAGCTGAAGCTGAAGGTAAAACTAAAGGTGAAGCTGAAGGTAAAGCTAAAGCTGAAGGTGAAACTAAGGGTAAAACTAAAGCTAAGGGTAAAACTAAAGGTAAAGCTGAAGCTGAAGGTAAAACTAAGGGTAAAACTAAAGGTGAAGCTGAAGGTAAAACTAAAGGTAAAGCTGAAGGTAAAACTAAGGGTAAAACTAAAGGTAAAGCTGAAGGTAAAACTAAGGGTAAAACTAAAGGTGAAGCTGAACGTAAAACTGAAGGTGAAGCTGAAGGTAAAATTGAAGCTGAAGGTAAAACTAAGGGTAAAACTAAAGGTAAAACTAAAAGTGAAGCTAAAGGTAAAACTGAAGCTGAAGCTGAAGGTAAAACTAAAAGTGAAGCTGAAGGTAAAACTGAAGGTGAAGCTGAAGGTAAAATTGAAGCTGAAGGTAAAACTAAGGGTAAAACTAAAGGTAAAACTAAGGGTAAAACTAAAGGTAAAACTAAAAGTGAAGCTAAAGGTAAAACTGAAGCTGAAGCTGAAGGTAAAACTAAAAGTGAAGCTAAAGGTAAAACTGAAGCTGAAGCTGAAGGTAAAACTAAAAGTGAAGCTGAAGGTGAAGCTGAAGGTAAAACTGAAGGTGAAGCTGAAGGTAAAACTAAGGGTAAAACTAAAGGTGAAGCTGAAGGTAAAACTGAAGGTAAAGCTGAAGGTAAAATTGAAGCTGAAGGTAAAACTGAAGGTGAAGCTGAAGGTAAAACTAAGGGTAAAACTAAAGCTAAAGCTGAAGCTGAAGGTAAAACTAAGGGTAAAACTAAGGGTAAAACTAAAGGTGAAGCTGAACGTAAAACTGAAGGTGAAGCTGAAGGTAAAATTGAAGCTGAAGGTAAAACTAAGGGTAAAACTAAGGGTAAAACTAAAGCTAAAGGTAAAGCTGAAGGTAAAACTGAAGGTGAAGCTGAAGGTAAAACTAAAAGTGAAGCTAAAACTGAAGGTGAAGCTGAAGGTAAAACTGAAGGTGAAGCTGAAGGTAAAACTAAAAGTGAAGCTAAAGGTAAAACTGAAGGTGAAGGTGAAGCTGAAGGTAAAACTGAAGGTAAAACTAAAAGTGAAGCTGAAGGTAAAACTGAAGGTAAAACTAAAAGTGAAGCTGAAGGTAAAACTAAAAGTGAAGCTGAAGGTAAAACTAAAAGTGAAGCTGAAGGTGAAGGTAAAACTAAGGGTAAAACTAAAGGTAAAACTAAAGCTAAGGGTAAAACTAAAGGTAAAGCTGAAGGTAAAACTAAGGGTAAAACTAAAGGTAAAACTAAGGGTAAAACTAAAGGTAAAACTAAGGGTAAAACTAAAGGTAAAACTGAAGGTGAAGCTGAAGGTAAAACTAAAAGTGAAGGTGAAGCTGAAGATGAAGGTGAAGCTGAAGCTGAAGGTGAAGATGAAGGTGAAGCTGAAGCTGAAGGTAAAACTGAAGGTGAAGCTGAAGGTAAAACTAAAAGTAAAGCTAAAGGTAAAACTGAAGCTGAAGCTGAAGGTAAAACTAAAAGTGAAGCTGAAGGTGAAGCTGAAGGTAAAACTGAAGGTAAAACTAAAAGTGAAGCTGAAGGTGAAGCTGAAGGTAAAACTGAAGGTAAAATTGAAGCTGAAGGTAAAGCTGAAGGTAAAGCTGAAGGTAAAACTAAAAGTGAAGCTGAAGGTAAAACTAAAAGTGAAGCTGAAGGTGAAGGTGAAGCTGAAGGTAAAACTGAAGGTGAAGCTGAAGGTAAAACTGAAGGTGAAGCTGAAGGTAAAACTGAAGGTGAAGCTGAAGGTAAAACTAAAAGTGAAGCTGAAGGTGAAGCTGAAGGTAAAACTGAAGGTGAAGCTGAAGGTGAAGCTGAAGGTAAAACTGAAGGTGAAGCTGAAGGTAAAACTAAAAGTGAAGCTGAAGGTGAAGCTGAAGGTAAAACTAAAAGTGAAGCTGAAGGTAAAACTGAAGGTGAAGCTGAAGGTAAAACTGAAGGTGAAGCTGAAGGTAAAACTAAAAGTGAAGCTGAAGGTAAAACTAAAAGTGAAGCTGAAGGTAAAGCTGAAGGTGAAGCTGAAGGTAAAACTGAAGGTGAAGCTGAAGGTAAAACTAAAGGTGAAGCTGAAGGTAAAACTGAAGGTGAAGCTGAAGGTAAAACTGAAGGTGAAGCTGAAGGTAAAACTGAAGGTGAAGCTGAAGGTAAAACTGAAGGTGAAGCTGAAGGTAAAACTGAAGGTGAAGCTGAAGGTAAAACTGAAGGTGAAGCTGAAGGTAAAACTAAAAGTGAAGCTGAAGGTAAAACTAAAAGTGAAGCTGAAGGTAAAACTGAAGGTGAAGCTGAAGGTAAAACTAAAAGTGAAGCTGAAGGTGAAGGTGAAGCTGAAGGTTACTCACTGCGTTTTGTGTGTTTGTCTTTTTCCCTGCAGAAGCTCCCAAACTGGCCCACGAGACGTTCAGGGCCATCAAACCTGGACTGTCTGCGTATGCTGATGATCCAGAGAAGGTACAGCTGCTGGTTTTCCTACCTGAACTTTCTCGTGTTATTTATCGTGCCCCCCCC
>NW_025743638.1:0-2680 GCF_021292245.1 Micropterus dolomieu
GTTTGCACAGTGGAACTCTATATCTTCTGCCGGAGGGGAGCAATTCATACTGAGAGTGCAGAAAGTGAGTTTGGTCCCCCACAATTTTCTGCACCTGATTTAAAGTGCTATTCTCAAATAACTGTTGGAGATTCAAAGATTCCTCATTTCCAACTGTTTTAAGTGCTGTCAACACCAGATGTGACAATTTGGATTTTAGCTGTATAGATAGGTTCCCAAACCATACTGTAACACCATACTTAACAATACTTTCTAAAACAGCCTTGTAGAACAGCATCATAATTTTCTTATTCACCCCATAAAAACGTAATCTACGTAAAAAATATAGTCTCTGGTGCAGCCGTGTGCAAACCCATTCCGTGTGAGTTTTCCAAGTAAGTGAGCTGTCTATATAAACACCCAAATACTTGTAAGTCTGCGTTTGGGTGATGTTTTGGTCATGTATGACCACTTGATGATGGTCCCCAATACCTTTTGGATCGAATATGATCTCTGTTTTCTTTATATTTATTATTAGATCATTTTTATCACACCACTCAACAAACTGACTTATTTCTGGCAGGTATACATCTCTAATATTATCGTCTTCATCGAGAAGACTTAAGATGGCTGTGTCGTCTGAATATTTAAAAATATAGTTTTTTGAATGCTTACTTGAACATTCATTTGTAACTGAAGTAAAAAGAATTGGAGAACTGACACAGCCTTGTGGGACACCTGTGCTAGTCTTTCTTTGTTGTGAAAGACAATTGTTTACTTTAACGCACTGAATTCTGTCAGTTAAAAAAGATGAGTACCACTTTATGATAGCTTGGTTTACACTCAACTGCTCCATCTTTGAGATTAACAAGGGTTTTTGAATGGTGTTAAAGGCCGAACTAAAATCGATAAAAAGTAAACGAGCATAGGCTTTGTGATTCTCTAAATGCTTCAGAATTAGGTGCATAATGCTAATAATAGCATCCTCAGTTCCCCTCCCCTGCCTATAGGCAAACTGTAAAGGATCTAGGTTGTTAGCAACCTCTGCTTTTAACATTGACACAATACACTTTTCAAAACATTTCATAATCACAGACGTTAACGCGATCGGTCTAAAATCATTGTTTACTACGGGCCTGGCTATCTTTGGGGCCGGTATGATTACAGCCCTTTTCCAGAGGCTAGGAACAATACCAGTGTCCAGAGATTGTTGAAATATAGGAAGCCATACTGGAGTCAATTCATCAGCAAAATTTTTTAAGATGTAGGCTGAAATTCCATCCGGGCCTGCCGATTTGTTAGGACAAATGTGTTTAAAGTAATGGTTGATCTGATTAGCATCAATCAGCAACCTTTCTCTAAGAACACCAGAAGTCTCTATATGCTAAGGCTGTTTGCAGGAGTTTGGCTGCACTTCTCAAATCTTAGATAAAAATTATTTAGATCATTGGCTTTCTGTAGATCATCTGAAGTAGATACATATTTCTGTGAAGGCTGCATATTTGTTATGGATTTCATAGAGTCCCAAAGCTGTTTAGGGTTAGACATATTTAGCTTGTTCTCCAAAAGTTCTTTTTGTTTATTCCTGGCCTCCCTCAATAGACCATTCAATTCCACTGTACTAATCTTACTGCAAGGCGATCTTGGTTATGAAAGGCTAGTTTCTTTTTATTAATACAGCTTTTAATTTTCTTAGTTATGTAGGGCTTATTGTTTGCATAAATGATCACCTCCTTTTTTGGTACTACATTATCCGTACAAAATTTAATATAATCTGTCGTTACCATTGTGGTTTCATCAATATCATCACTATGAAAAACTTCCCAATCAGTACAAAGGAAACAACCTTTCAAGGATTCAACAGTGTCATTCGACCACACATTAACACTCTTAACCACAGGTTTGTGTCTTTTCAGCAGAGTCTTATATGTTGGGATTAAGTACACAATGTTGTGGTCAGAGTTAGACAGAGGAGGAAAAGATCTGGAAGTGTATGCTTCTTTTATGTTCCCGTAGCATTTGTCTAAGATCCTATTAAGTCTTGTATTCTCTTTAACATACTGTTCATACCCAGAGAGGGCAGACTCCATTTTACAATGATTAAAGTCGCCGAGAATGAAGACAGGAGCTCCAGGTGTATGTTGAAGTTGAACCTGAATACAGTCTCTTATAATGCTCACGGCATTTGCTGCTTTGCCCGACGGAGGGACGTACACAACACAAATCAAAATGTTCCCAAACTCTCTGGGTAGGTAAAAGGGTCTCAAACTTAAACATAAGAGTTCAATGTCTTGATTACATACCGTGGATTTAACTGTCGTATGACTACACCAGCGGTCATTTACAAACACACAGATGCCACCGCCTTTGCTCTTCCCCGAGGTGGCAGATCTATCCGCCCGAATAAGAGAGAAACCTTGTACCTCTATCAGCGAGCTGGGCATCTCAGGGCGAAGCCAAGTTTCAGTGATCACCAGAAGACCTGCGTCCCGGAACTCAAAGTATGCTTTAGCTTTAATGCGTAGTTCTTCCATCTTTTGTTGTAACGATCTAACGTTGCTCAGGATTATTGCAGGTAACGGCGGTCTGCAACCGCGTCGTCGAAAACGCTGTCTGACGCCACCTCTTTGACCTCTTTTCCGCCGGCGTTTGCTTTCCACTCTCCTAGCTTTCAGGCAATCCGGAAGGTCCACAGGCGGAT
>NW_025743639.1:0-3380 GCF_021292245.1 Micropterus dolomieu
ATCTGCGGGTTCTAACCGGTCTCTGAGGAGATTCAGGTTCAAGATGCTCATCATCCCCGCCACCGTGACGCACATCCAATCTGAGGATTGGTTCGTCACGATAGATCTAAAGGACGCCTATTTCCAGGTCTCCATCCGTCCTTCTCACAGGAAGTTCCTGAGGTTTGCCTTCGGGGGTGTGGCTTACCAGTATCGGGTTCTTCCATTCGGCCTGGCACTTCCCCTTGCACATTCACCAAGTGTATGGATGCAGCACTGGCCCCGCTGAGGCTCCGGGGCATCCGGATTTCAACTTCATCGACGACTGGCTCATCCTAGCCCAGTCTCGAGAGTTGGCAGTTCGGCATCGAGATGTCGTTCTGGCTCGTCTGCGGCGTTTAGGGCTGAGGCTCAACGCAAAGACGAGCGTGCTGGCGCCCACCCAATGGGCTACGTTCCTAGGGGTTGCATGGGATTCGACAACAATGCGGGCACAATTGTCTCCGGCACGACACCATATTGGCTGCCGTGAAAGGGGTGAAGTTAGGCCACGCCATCACTATGGAACACTTTCAACGAGTGTTGGGTCTCCTGGCGGCTGCGTCCAGCGTAATACCATCTGGACTGCTGCACATGAGACCCCTGCAGTGGTGGCTAAGGAACAAGGGTTTTTCCCCGAGGGGAATCCTCTCCGTCTGGTTTGGGTTACGCACAAGTGTCTTCGTTCCCTATCAGTTTGGAAGGAAACTTGGTTCCTGTCCCAGGGGCCCGTGCTGGGAGGGTCTTGTCGCCGGCTGGTTCTTTCGACAGACGCCTCCCTCACGGGCTGGGGAGCGGTCATGGACGGCCGCTTTGCAAGGGGATCCTGGCAGGTGCATCGATCCGAGTGGCATATCAACTGTCTCGAGATGTTGGCGGTGTTCCAGGCTCTAAGGAGTTTCCTGCCCGATTTCCAAGGCCACCACGTCCTGGTTCGTTCCGAGGAGAACAACACAGCGGTGGTGGCCTATCTGAATCACCAGGGCGGTCTGCGCTCGCGCCCTCTGGACAGACTGGCGCGTCAGATCCTCCTGTGGTCCCAGCAGAGGTTACTATCGCTCAGGGCGATGTATCTCCTGGGGACGCAGAATCAGGGAGCAGACCTGCTGTTGAGGCAGGGGCTGAGGCCCGGGGAATGAAGACTTCACCCCGAAGTGGTGGAGCTCTTGTGCGAAGAGTGCGGCCCCATAGACGTGGATCTGTTTGCGTCTCAAGAGACTACGCACTGCCCGCTATGGTTTCTCTCGTTCCTCCAGCCCCGTTGGGTCTGGACGCCATGGTACATTCGTGGCCGAGGCTACGTCTGTACGCTTTTCCCCCAGTCGCTCTGCTCCCGGGGTTCTGGAGCGGGTCCGCCAGGACAATGTCGGCCTACTGCTCGTAGCCCCGTTCTGGCCAACCCGGGTGTGGTTCTCGGACATCATGTCGCTCCTGGACGGCCCGCCGTGGCGGGTCCCTCTGAGGAGAGACCTGCTGTCCCAGGCGCAGGGCCGGGTTCTTCACCCTTGCCCCGCCGTATGGCGGCTGTGGGTCTGGCCCCTGAGGGGGCACAGTACCCAGAGGCAGGTCTAACAGCCGGAGCAGTCGAGACCCTCCTCAGCTCCAGGGCCCCGTCCACACGGATCCTCCGTGGTGCCCGGAGGATGAGACCTGCGACATCCCACTTGGGATCTGGCGGTGGTTCTTGGGCCATTGGCTGAGGCCCCCTTCGAACCCCTGGAGTCAGCTGAGGCTAAGCACTTGACCGTCAAGATGGCCTTTCTCCTTGCTATCACCTCTCTGAGGAGGGTGGGGGATCTCCAAGCGCTTTCGGTTTCCCCGCAAAGCCTGGAGTTTGCCCCGGGGAATATTAGGGCTATCCTGCACCCTCGTCCAGGATACATCCCTAAAGTGCCTTCTTGTGCGGCAGGGTCCACAGTGCTGCAGGCATTTCATCCTCCACCTCATGTGACGGCGGAGGACGGGAGACTTCATCTGCTCTGCCCTGTCAGAGCACTGAGTATTTACACTCTGAGGTCCTCCCGTTGGAGGAAGGCTGAGCAGCTGCTAGTGTATTTTGGGGCTGGGCTCCCTGCACCCAAACATACTATTAGCAACTGGATTGTTCAGACTATTTCCCTGGCCTATCAGGTGCACGGTTTGCCTTCACCTGTGGCTGTGAGGGCTCATTCTACCAGAGGCACGGCGGCCTCTCGAGCCCTCCTTTCCAGGGCCTCTTTGCAGGATGTTTGTGTAGCGGCTGGCTGGGCCACTCCGCACACATTCATTTGGTTTACAGTTTTGACCTTCCTTCGGCACCTGGCACTCGTGCGCTCTCCTCTTAGTCATGCCACTTTATTGCACACAGGGGCAGGCGGGGTTTTTGGCACGGTTTAGTGGGTATCTCGTTCCCATAGTGTCGTAACCGACGCAGTTCGAGTTCCCTCGAAGGGGAACGTCTCGGGTTACGTATGTAACCCTGGTTCCCCGAGAAGGGGAACGAGACACTGCGTCGGCCTGCCGCACCTCTCTCCCCGCCTGAAGCGCCTGCTTCGTAGTTTAAGCTAATGATGAGTGTGTACAGGTGTGCTTTATACTCCTCCGGTTATTCCGTCACACCTTACCGTTCTAGCAACAAACCAATAGGATTGGAGTGATTTCATTCACGTTGAGACCTGCTACGCCTAGAGCCGTTCCCATATTAACCGTAATAGTATCGTAACTGACGCAGTGTCTCGTTCCCCTTCTCGGGGAACCAGGGTTACATACGTAACCCGAGACGTTCTCTTCGGTAACAAATGGTGACAGGAAGTTGAAACTGAAAACCAGTGACAAAGAAAATTAAAGCTGCAAGCAGCGTTGGGCGGGCCCTCGCACTTGTAGCGCGTCCGCGCGTGAGCCGGCCGAGTCGCACATTCTGGAGCTCTGCCGGTGCGGCTGTGAATTTCCTACGCGGTTCCGACGCCGCATGAAGGTGTTATATGTCACTTACTGTGTCCCCTATGTGGAGCTACATAGCACTTGCCGCTATGAATATAAATCGGTATTGACGTGTAGATGTCTGCGGGGTGGGAGAGTTAACAAGCACGTAAAGTTTGTTTCAGATGTGAGCATGTACACTGAACAATAATGTACCCAAACAATAAAATAAATTCCTTTTATATTTCCCTGCCTTGTTGTTTATGTGTACATACAGAGGAAGAATGTGAGAACAGCACACATTTCATCGTTACTGTGTGTTAGAGCATGGGAGAACAGTGGATACTTTTAATACAGCCCACACCCCTAATACTGTGTAACTATAACAAGTAGAGAACAGAAGAAAAAGATGTTCTTTCTTTACAACTGTCTGCATAGCTTATTCATATTGTGTAATGAATGAA
>NW_025743640.1:0-1431 GCF_021292245.1 Micropterus dolomieu
CTGACGTGACGCCACCTGTCTGACGTGACGCCACCTGTCTGACGTGACGCCACCTGTCTGACGTGACGCCACCTGTCTGACGCCACCTGTCTGACGTGACGCCACCTGTCTGACGTGACGCCACCTGTCTGACGCCACCTGTCTGACGTGACGCCACCTGTCTGACGTGACGTCACCTGTCTGACGTGACGCCACGTCTGAACCTGTCTGACGTGACGTCACCTGTCTGACGTGACGCCACGTCTGAACCTGTCTGACGTGACGCCACCTGTCTGACGTGACGCCACCTGTCTGACGCCACCTGTCTGACGTGACGCCACCTGTCTGACGCCACCTGTCTGACGTGACGTCACCTGTCTGAACCTGTCTGACGTGACGTCACCTGTCTGACGTGACGCCACCTGTATGAACCTGTCTGACGTGACGCCACCTGTCTGACGCCACCTGTCTGACGCCACCTGTCTGAACCTGTCTGACGTGACGTCACCTGTCTGACGTGACGCCACCTGTATGAACCTGTCTGACGTGACGTCACCTGTCTGACGTGACGTCACCTGTCTGACGTGACGCCACCTGTCTGAACCTGTCTGACGTGACGTCACCTGTCTGACGTGACGTCACCTGTCTGAACCTGTCTGACGTGACGCCACCTGTCTGACGTGACGTCACCTGTCTGAACCTGTCTGACGTGACGCCACCTGTCTGACGTGACGCCACCTGTCTGACGCCACCTGTCTGACGTGACGCCACCTGTCTGACGTGACGTCACCTGTCTGACGCCACCTGTCTGACGTCACCTGTCTGACGTGATGCCACCTGTCTGACGTGACGTCACCTGTCTGACGTGATGCCACCTGTCTGAACCTGTCTGACGTGACGTCACCTGTCTGAACCTGTCTGACGTGACGTCACCTGTCTGAACCTGTCTGACGTGACGTCACCTGTCTGACGTGACGCCACCTGTATGAACCTGTCTGACGTGACGCCACCTGTCTGACGAGACCTGTCTGACCCCACCTGTCTGAACCTGTCTGACGTGACGTCACCTGTCTGCACCTGTCTGACGTGACGCCACCTGTCTGACGCCACCTGTCTGAACCTGTCTGACGCCACCTGTCTGAACCTGTCTGACGCCACCTGTCTGACGCCACCTGTCTGAACCTGTCTGACGCCACCTGTCTGACGTGACGTCACCTGTCTGACGTGATGCCACCTGTCTGAACCTGTCTGACGTGACGTCACCTGTCTGACGCCACCTGTCTGAACCTGTCTGACGTAACGCCACCTGTCTGACGTGACGCCACCTGTCTGACGCCACCTGTCTGACGCCACCTGTCTGAACCTGTCTGACGTGACGCCACCTGTCTGACGCCACCTGTCTGAACCTGTCTGACGCCACCTGTCTGAACCTGTCTGACGCCACCTGTCTGA
>NW_025743641.1:0-3286 GCF_021292245.1 Micropterus dolomieu
CTCCTCCTATCACTTCCTGCAGGTGTTTCTGGCTCTGGAGCTGTGGAGTCTGGATCTGTGGCTGCGGGTCACCTGCTGCCCCCGTGTTGCTGCTCGACACCCTCTGCTGCAACGACTATTGTTACTAGTCTTATTGTTATTATTGTTATTATAATCATTAACACTACTATAAATATCTGTACCATTTTTCATTTAGTCTATAGCAACATCACCTTTACTGTCTGTACCTCTGTGTGTATATTGTGTAGGCTGCCTCCCTCCTCTCTCTCTCTCTCTCTCTCTTTCCCTCTCCCTCTCTCCTTCACCCCAACCGGTGGAGGCAGATGGCCGCCCACCCTGAGCCGTGGTTCTGCTCGAGGTTTCTGCCTCTTAAAGGAAGTTTTTCCTTGCCTCTGTCTCCTAGTGCTGCTCTTGGTGGGAACTGTTGGGCTTCTGTAAATAGCATCATAGAGTTCGGTCTAGACCTGCTCTTTTATGAAAAGTGCTGTGAGATAACTGTTGTTGTGATTTGGCGCTATATAAATAAAATTGAATTGAATTTTATAATCACTGCCAAGTTACTGTTACAGGAGTTGTGCAGAATGAACTTCAAATGGGATGAGCCAGTTCCCCGTGATGTCTCCGAACATTGGTCTGAGTGGCTCTCTGAACTTCAGCATATGAGTGGATTTAAAGTGGAACGGTGCATTAAACCCCAAAACTTTGAAACACATGTGAAAGCAGAACTGCATCATTTTTTAGATGCTAGTCAAACAGGATATGGCACGGTTTCATACTTGAGATTGGAGAGCACTGACAACGTGCATGTTTCATTTATCACAGGCAAGGCTCGTGTCGCTCCTCTAAAGCAACTAACCATTCCACGCCTTGAGCTTGCTGCAGCTGTGCTTGCTGTTCGAGTGAACACAATGCTGTTGAAAGAGCTACAGTTGCCATTGCAAAGGTCATTTTTTTGGACCGATGGCACTACTGTTCTCAAGTACATCTTTAATGAAACAAAGCGCTTTCACACATGTTGCCAATCGTGTCAGCACCATAAGAGAATCCACAGACAAAGATCAGTGGAGGTATGTAAACACCAAAGACAATCCTGCAGATGAAGCTTCTCGAGGACTAAGAGCTCAGGAGTTTGGGAAAGATAAATGGCTAAGAGGACCGGACTTTTTGCACTTGCCCCCCACCAGGTGGACGAAACTCGACTTGGATTTCTCTTCCATTCCATCTGATGATGCAGAGGTGAAAAGGGAACTTAAGGTGAATGTTGTTACAATACACAGTGACAATCCTCTCAGTCAGCTCATTCACTATTTCTCATCCTGGAGAAAGCTTAAAACATCAGTGGCCTGGCTGCTGGAGCTGAAAGAAAGACTTTTACTTTTAAGCCGAAAGAGAAAAGAATATGTGGTCAACCAGAATGAGAATGTGGAAAAGGAGATTAAAAAATTCAAAGCCGCACTTGGAAAATCCAGCTTGACACCAGAGCGCTTGGAGGAAGCCGAAAAGGCAATAATTCAGTTTGCACAAAACCAAAGATTCAGTACTGAAATTTCCTCACTAGAATATGACCCAAAGACTGTTTTTAAAGTCCCCTGTGTCGCCTCGACCCCTTCATCGAAGATGGCATCCTCAGAGTTGGTGGACGTCTGTTTAAATCTGCACTGCCGTGGGAGGTAAAGCATCCTGTGATTCTGTCAAAGGATTTGCAGGTTTCCCATTTCATATTGCGTTGCATCCATTGCCAACTTGGACATGCTGGACGCAATCACATGCTGCACAGATTGAGACAGAAGTATTGGATCATAAATGCCAACTCTGCGGCCAGGAAGATTCTCTCACAATGTACAGTGTGCAGAAGGTACAGAGGAAAGCTTGGAGAACAGAAGATGTCCGACTTACCGGAGGAACGAGTTGTGCCTGATAACGCACCCTTTACAAATGCGGGAGTGGACTATTTTGGACCATTGGAGGTGAGGAGAGGTAGAACTGTGCTGAAGCGATATGGAGTGATATTTACCTGTATGAGTAGCCGCGCAGTACACCTTGAGGTGGCGCATTCCCTCGACACGGACTCCTGCATCAATGCTGTGCGAAGATTTGTCTGCAGAAGAGGACCTGTGACAAGTGTAAGGTCAGATAACGGCACAAATTTTGTTGGTGCGAAGAAGGAACTGAGGCAAGCATTGGCCGCTTTAAATCACTCTAAAATTGAAAGGACTTTTGTGCAGGAAGGTGTTGTGGTGGCAGCCCGGCTGACGGTGAGTGTCCTGGTTTTTTCTACTTTTTATCAGTTTTTCTGCTTTTTTCCTTGGTTTTCTGTTCCCTGCCTGCCTCCCTGTGTTTTCTCCCCTGTGTGCTCTCTCTCTCTCTCTCTCTCCCTCTGCTCCTGAGCCCAGCCAACTACCTGCACCTGCATCCCATCAGCCACCTCGTCAGCCTGCCACACCTGCCAGTAATCACCTCATGACTGCCTGTATTTCAACCCCGGTTATCCACACCATCCTCACTTGATTGTCGTTGCTCCATATCTGGTGCCACCCCCACGTTCAGGCTTTCATGTTTCTTGTTTTTTCACATTTACCCTGTGCCTTGTCGCTGTCTTCCCTAACCTTGTCTGTTTCCCTCCCAGGTACACTCACCCTCGTCCTCCGTTCGGCTGGGCTCATCCACTGGCCCGCTCCTCCTCGGACTTCCCTCACGGCGTCCTCCCTGTTCCCCCGCCTCGGCCCCTGTGTTCCCCGGCTCCCTGGCCCCCTGTCTCCTTGCTTCCCCGACGTCCTCCTCTCCCTCCACTCCAGTCCCTCTCACCCTTTTTCCCTCAATAAACCTCCTTCCCTCAGAGTGCTGCATTTGGGTCCTCTCTTTCCACACACCACGCAATCCCATAACCGGAAGGAATGACGTGGAGTTTTAACACCCCAGCTGCATCTCACCAAGGTGGCGTTTGGGAGCGTCAGATTCGCTCTGTGCGCAGTGTACTTACCTCTGTTGTTGGACATCAACTGCTGGACGAGGAAGGTCTGCAAACGCTGTTTTGTGAGGTGGAAGCGATACTCAATGACCGGCCAATAACTAAGGCTTCAGAAGATCCCAATGATTTAGAAGCGCTTACTCCAAATCACATTCTCCCGTTAAAAGGCAAGCCCATTCTGCCATTAGGTCTGTTCGAGAAATCTGATCTGTACATTAAGAGGAGATGGAGGCAAGTGCAGTACGTTGCGGAACTTTTCTGGAAAAGGTGGACAGCAGAGTATTTGCTTGTAATGCAAGAAAGGCAAAAATGGACGAA
>NW_025743641.1:3306-6059 GCF_021292245.1 Micropterus dolomieu
GTTACATCCATTGCCAACTTGGACATGCTGGACGCAATCACATGCTGCACAGATTGAGACAGAAGTATTGGATCATAAATGCCAACTCTGCGGCCAGGAAGATTCTCTCACAATGTACAGTGTGCAGAAGGTACAGAGGAAAGCTTGGAGAACAGAAGATGTCCGACTTACCGGAGGAAAGAGTTGTGCCTGATAACGCACCCTTTACAAATGCGGGAGTGGACTATTTTGGACCATTGGAGGTGAGGAGAGGTAGAACTGTGCTGAAGCGATATGGAGTGACCTGTATGAGTAGCCGCGCAGTACACCTTGAGGTGGCGCATTCCCTCGACACGGACTCCTGCATCAATGCTGTGCGAAGATTTATCTGCAGAAGAGGACCTGTGACAAGTGTAAGGTCAGATAACGGCACAAATTTTGTTGGTGCAAAGAAGGAACTGAGGCAAGCATTGGCCGCTTTAAATCACTCTAAAATTGAAAGGACTTTTGTGCAGGAAGGAATGAGATGGAGTTTTAACACCCCAGCTGCATCTCACCAAGGTGGCGTTTGGGAGCGTCTGATTCGCTCTGTGCGCAGTGTAATTACCTCTGTTGTTGGACATCAACTGCTGGACGAGGAAGGTCTGCAAACGCTGTTTTGCGAGGTGGAAGCGATACTCAATGACCGGCCAATAACTAAGGCTTCAGAAGATCCAAATGATTTAGAAGCGCTTACTCCAAATCACATTCTCCTGTTAAAAGGCAAGCCCATTCTGCCATTAGGTCTGTTTGAGAAATCTGATCTGTACATTAAGAGGAGATGGAGGCAAGTGCAGTACGTTGCGGAGCTTTTCTGGAAAAGGTGGACAGCAGAGTATTTGCTTGTAATGCAAGAAAGGCAAAAATGGAAGAAGCAAAAGAGAAACTTTATTCCAGGAGATATTGTCGTAATCGCTGATGCCACAGCTCCAAGAGGCTCATGGATGATGGGCAGAGTTCTAAGCACCACAGCTGACTCTAGAGGACTGGTTCGCTCTGTGAAGGTCCAAACGAAGATCAGCATCCTGGACAGACCAATAACCAAGCTCTGTCTTCTCTTGGAGGCTAATAATTGACTATACGACTCATTCTTTCTCCTATTTCTGTCTTCCATCTGTTTGTTTCTTTCAGATATGGAGAATCCGAAGATGTGAAGATTCCAGTTTAATGTTTAAGCTACAATTAGAAAATAGCTCCTTTGTGTTAAAGCTAAGGTTAATTGTGGGTACAGTTACAATTAGGGGCTGGGTTGTTGGAGCTATATTCTTATTTTTGTTTATTTTGGGCTTAAGTTAATTTATAGCCTTATTTCTTTTCTTTTCTTGTTAAAGTTAATTTGGTTTATTTTGTATTTATGCTTTACTTGTATTGTCGTTTGTTGGTCACATGGTGTTATGTTCATTTGCATAAGTAGGTCAAGGTGGGAGGTACTTCAGGCACGAGGGCATATGGTTTTTTACCAGCGTGAGAGAGGCAGCAGAAATGTCTGTGAGCTTGCTTATGTGTGTGAATAAACCTCCTCAAACTCAATCTTGTTATGGACATCACTTTGCTTTGGTACCTCTGAACCTGCGTAAAGCTTAACCATGACGTAGCCTCAAGTGGCCATTTGAGAAGTTTGTTATTATTTGTTTTTGTTTAAGTTTATGGACAAATAGCCACTACAACACCTATGAAATGAATCCAATTTTTGTGCACTAAGAACTCTTAAGGGGTGAAATCAAAAATAAAAACAAATTGTGTGGTATGAGTAGTTACACCTTGGCTAGATAATGTAAAGTAATATAATCTGCCAACAGCTTCAGTGATTATTCATCCTGTTCTGTTTTTCTAAAGGCTGCTTGAAATACGGCATTAATTAAATCCTACACAAGGACAAGAAAAACTTTAAGACCTTAGTAAACGAAATTTAATACTTTGGTAATGAAAATTAAGACTTTTAAGGCCTTATTTTTGGAATATGAAATTTAAGACTTTTTTAATACTTTAAGACCCCGCGGGTACCCTGCCTGATACTCTTTGTCAGGTAAAGCACATATAGCCTATGTGATTAAAAACTCTTGGTGGTAGGGTTAACATCCTCAATCAATTATTATTATTATTATTTATCACTTGTTAATACATTTCACATATTTATTAGAGCTGATTTCATCATAACCAACAAACACGAGGCGGACTTCCTATTAGTCTTCAGTGGAAGGCTCCTGTGGTTAGTGTGGTTAGTGTTGTTAGTCTTAAAGTGTTAAAACCAAAGATCGTCTTTCATCATTCTAAATATTTTGTAATAACAGTACATAAAGCATTTCAAAACATTTTCAAATTTCCAAACATTTCCAGAACATTTCAAAATCCTGATCATCAAATACACTAAAGCAACACTTTGATTGATTTAACAAGCCTATAAGCAAATACACTCAAGGAATAAACTTTGATATAAACAGATAAACTTCCTGTCAGAGTGAAGAGTAAGAGTTAAAGTAAAAATACATCCCTTACTTACAAAACATCATGAGTCCACAACATTATTATCATGGTGATGAAGCAATGAGTTTCAGCAGCTACACAGCAACATAAACGTATGTTGCTGTGTAGCTGCTGAAACTCATTACTCAAGGTGACTTTAGCAATGTGTTCAGTAATTTTACTTCAAGTAATATTATCTTATGAGATGAAGAAATAAAATGAAGAATAATCTTTAGATGATTTCTCTTGTTATATTTTCTGTCCGAGTGAAA
>NW_025743641.1:6079-15096 GCF_021292245.1 Micropterus dolomieu
AGCTGTGTGCCAGAAATGAGACATCGATTCACTGATCCACACTACCAGGATCTAAAGCAACGACATTGGAATGTCGTTCGGACTGGACAAGGGTGGTCGCTTGGTATGGAAAAGAGGAAAGATGATCGATAGTTCAGAACCGAGGGGGCTGAACTAGCAGAAGGCCACATTGCAGATATTCATGACAGGTTCAAATTCAGAGCATTGGGGGCTGTGACCCCCAAACTGGGAGAGGCTGCAGATACCACGTAAAACATCAGAGGTCCCTGTCCAGAAGAGTGCATTCCTAGGAACAGATACTGCGCAGAACCCTGGAGGTCCCAGGCCTCTGGTAGAGGACCCGAGCTTGAGGATGACACATGCCATACCACACCCCGCAAGGGGTGAGAGGGGGATTTGATTTATATTCATTTATTTATATATACATCTATATCTATCTATATATCTATATATCTATCTATATATAGATACATTTACATCACGTCTTTAAGTGTTAAACCAAAAGTCGTCTTTTATCGTTCCAAATATTTTGTAATAACAGTAGATAAAGCATTTTCCAAACATTTCCAGAACATTATATATATATGATCACAAAATACACTCAAGAAATAAACTTTGATATAAACTTCCTGTCAGATCGAAGAGTAACAGTTAAAGTAAAATGCATTCCTACTGTCAGTCCTGAAGCATCCTTACAAAACATCATGAGCAATTTTACTTCAAGTAATATTATCTTATGAGATGAAGAAATAAAATGAAGAATAATCTTTAGATGATTTCTCTTGTTATATTTTCTGTCCGAGTGAAACACAGTTAAACACATTTCCTGTCCAATTCTATCAAATACTTTTTATATGCTAACTTTATGATGCTCATCTTTGCAGTACAGTTAAACATTAGGAAACTGAATTATACACAACACCCTCTCTTTAAAACAAAGAACCTTTATAGTGAAGCGCTCACCCCCGGAGAGTGAAGGCAGCATCCTCTTCTTTTCTTAAGCTTTACTCCAGGACAAGGCCGGGGGATTTCCCATGATGCACTGAGCTCCTCTCTCCTCTACTTTCTCTCCCTCTGTATGCAACCTCATCCCATTATTGCATGTTACTAACACAACTTTCCGGTAGTCTTGTGCTTTCTCGTCCCTCTCCTCTATCTGTGGTTGTGCCTGTTATAACTTGAAACAAAGGGGTGTCACCATTATGATAAATAGAAAAACACACTTCAATCATAATACCACTACTATAGATCCAGAGGGTCGATTTATTATTGTTAACATTTCTATTCAAAACACTAATTTATGTAATGCTAATATCTACGGCCCACTCTCAGAGAATATACCTTCTTTTGACCAGTCCACTACTCACTTCTTGTCTAGACTATTTTTTGGTTAGCAGCTCAATTATGACAGACATTTCAGACCCTCAGGCAATCTCCTTTCCTAACCACCTTTAACTGACCTTGATGGAAAACGTCATGAGGTCAAGGAAACATGTGAAAGAGATTTCATAAGGACTCAGGAAAAGAGGACCGCGGGGCTCCGAGAATCCGATTGTTCTTTTCTAGGTGACGTAATTATGCGACGGCGGATGTTACTGACGTGACCTGCCGCGATGAAACTACAATGTTCAGAAGATGGACTACAAAAAGCGCATCTCTGACAAAGCGCCCCGTGTTGTTTTAATGCAGGCCGTCTAAAGGTGGCGAGCTGAGCAAATATATGCTCACAGCTCTTCCCCCTGTGAAAGATAGAATATCAAATAATAATCGAAAATCAATATGTGGCGGTCATGGGGATGTGCCCAACTGTAGTGTCTCTGTCGATGACGTAGTCGTGTACTCGAAGGACTGGGGTAGCCACATGTCCAGTTTGAAGGCTGTGTGTCAGCGGTTGACAAAGGCCTCTCTCACCCTGAATTTGGCGAAGTGTGAATTTGGGAAGGCCACAGTTACTTACCTCGGTAAGCGGGTTGGTAACCTTGGTAATGCTAAGGTAACCGCTATCCTGTCTCTCCCGACACCTACCACTAGACGCGAACTTCTGGGTATGGCTGGATACTATAGATGTTTTTGCCAAGACTTTTCGATGGAGACGTGCGTAAACCTGTGTGTTATTTCTCAGCTAAGTTCAAGAAACACCTGTTGAATTACAATTGGGAACCCAACAGTGGGAACTGTTGGGCTTCTGTAAATAGCATCACAGAGTACGGTCTAGACCTGCTCTTTATAAAAAGCGCTGTGAGATAACTGTTGTTGTGATTTGGCGCTATATAAATAAAATTGAATTGAATATAGAGGATGTGGATTTTTTGAGGTTCCTGTGGTGGCCCGAGGGCAATATCAGTCCTAAGCCTCAGGAATCCTGGATGCTTGTGCACCTTTTTGGTGCCGTGTCATCACCCAGCTGTGCAAATTATGCTCTCAGAAGGACGCCTGAGGATAATAAGGAACATTTCAGGCCTGAAGTGATACAATATGTTGACGTTTGCTTAAAGTCCACGTCTACAGAAGAAGAGGCTATGCAGCTCATCAAAGGTCTCACTGCTGCATGCGAGAGAGGAGGTTTCCACCTCACTAAATGGATCTCTAACAGTCGCAAGGTGCTAGCCTCAATTCCCGAGGCAGACAGAGTAAAATAAGTGAAAGAGCTCAACCTGGACAGAGATCGACTCCCGATGGAGACAGCACTTGGTGTGCAGTGGTGCGTGGAAGAGGACAATTTCACATTTAATGTTGGTATCAAGCCGCAGCCTTACACGTAGAGGGATACTGTCTATGGAGCCCTGCAGCATAAACTATAGTTGGGATAAGGAAATACCCCAAAGGTACTCAGAACAGTGGATTAAGTGGAAGTTAGATATTCAGAAACTCACTGAGTTCAAGGTTAAAAGATGTCTTCTTCCCAACAACTTTGGCAAACGCACACAAGCAGAGCTTCACCATTTTTCAGATGCAAGTGAGCAAGGATATGGCACAGTGAGCTATTTAAGTGAATCGTGAATGACAAAAATGTGATTCATGTTTCATTCCTGATGGGAAAAGCAAGAGTTGCTCCCCTAAAGAAAATCACAATCCCCAGGCTGGAGCTTGCTGCTGCTGTGCTAGCCACCAGAGTGGATAAAATACTCCAAAGAATTATAGCTGGACCGACAGCCAATCAGTGCTCAAATATATAGCAAACCAACACACAAGATTCCACACCTTCGTAGCAAATAGGATTGCTATCATCAGGGAAACTATAGAGATAAATCAATGGCGATATGTCAACACAAAGGTCAACCCTGCTGATGTTGCCACCAGGGGGCAGACGACCCAGACATTCTTTGGGGATCGGAAAGAGACTGGCCAACTTATCCCCGGAGTTCAGCTCGCCCTCTCTCGACGACATAGAGGTCAAACGAAACCCAACTGTAAGTACAGCTATTGTCAAAGGCAATGAAAATCCTACTAACAAACTTCTAACATACTTCTCCAGCTGGAAAAGATTGAGTTGCAGTGGCGTGGATTCTAAAACTCAAAGAAACTCTGAAGCAGCTAGCCCACAAAAGAAAAGAGCTCAACTCTTCGTTTCTACGCCCTCTAATATCCTCAAACACCAGTAATGCAAAGCCCAGGAAATGCAGTGGACTAAAAGACAGCTAGTTTCAAAGCCACATTGGATGGGCAGGTCAGTGCTTTGAAAGATCTAGAGCATGCAGACATCTCAGTCATACACCGGACACAAAGTTAATTCTTTCCAGACGAAGTAGGAACATTACAAACAACTACAGGTGTTAGGAAGACAAATAGCATCTACAAGTTAGACCCAGTGTTAAAGGATGGTGGGATCAGAATGGGAGGTCGCTTGAGGAGGGCAGCAATGTCACAAAAATTTAAATTCCCCCTCATACTCCCCAAAGATTCACCTGTATCCATACTCATTCCAAGAAACATTCATGAAAAAACAGGACATGAAGGAAGGAACCACATTCTCTCAGAACTCAGGAAAAGATACTGGATTGTCAAAGCAAATTCAGCGGCAAGGAAAATAATCAGTGAATGTGTCATATGCAAAAGGCACAGAGCAAGAGTCGGAGAGCAACAGATGGCAGACTTGCCACAGGAAAGGCTTAAGCCAGACTTACCTGCAGTAACCAATGTAGGTGTTGACTATTTTGGCCCCATCAAAATTAAGAGCGGACGGTCTAAATTAGAAAGGTATGGAGTGTTATTCACTTGCATGACCAGTAGGGCCGTTCATATCGAAGTAGCTAACTCCCTTGACACAGACACTTGTCTCAATGCTTTGAGACGGTTCATCTGCAGAAGAGGACGAGTAAAACACTTTCGGTCCGACAATGGAACTAACTTTGTTGGAGCGCAAAGAGAACTAAAAGAGGCGCTCTCTGCACTGAACCAGCATAAAATTAATGGACCATTGTGTCAAAAGGGCATACAATGGACATTCAACCCCCCTGGAGCATCCCATCATGGAGGAGTATGGGAGCGTCTGTCTTGCATGCTGTGACATGCTGTGACATACAACTCTTCCTTACTCCAGCAGCAGTTTCTGGACTAATCAAACTCAGAACTTTCAGGGTCTCACTGCGTCTCGTTTCAGACCGCTGTAGTCCTAAGGTGATGGTCATGCGGACTAGGAGAGTCCTACATGATTCGGTCTGGTCTTGCTGTTCAGCTTAGTCCAGTGGTAATTCTGGACTGTGCATTGTCCTTTTTACTCAGCATACTTCAAACTGCTTTCCTTCTTGTCTGGCTGCAGTGACGTATGATGAAAATGATGGTGATGAAGAAAGGAACATTTTATCTTTATGCTGATCTTGTGGAGGTCCAGCTTGATCTGATTTTCTCATCGCTGTGTTTATCTCAGTGATACTGAGATAGATAGTGGGCCGTACTCTTTGACAATCTATCCAAAGTGCTCCAGCTGTGTCTGTGGTGCGTGTTTGCTCCCTAGGGGCATTGACATAACTAACATAATAAGTGCAATCCAAATACTATCCACATGTTACACCAAAACTCACTAGTGATATCACACACACTGAAGGTATGTTGACAAGTCCTGTAGAAAAATTCATTTTGATCAAGGAAGAAATTTTAAATTTTAAATTTCAAAATTTCCAAAAATTCAAAATGAATAATTCTGGAATATTGTACATAAATATTATCACACAGCTGGTATTAGACGGCCTCACACGGGGCACGAAATTTGTTGGAGTCACGTAGGATCAGGTTTGGTTATTGGCAGAATATCAGATATTCTAGAAATATATATTAAAATTAAAATCTATCAATTTATCATTAATAAATGCGGGACACCACCCTGGAATCAGGGACCAATAACCAAATATGAAATCATTCTAATAGGGTTTGTTAGCTTTTTACACGCTAACACTTTGAGTGTTAATTCTAATCCTCTAGCCTACTAATCAGCTCTAAACCTAAACTAAACTATAACTCATTTGAAAGTCTTGTTCTTGGTCTTTCGCACCCAAGTTGGAAATCACTGCAACTAATTCTCTTCGTTATAGTGTACCGAGCACCTGGTCCGTACTCTGAATTCTTATCTGAATTTGCAGAGTTTTTGTCAACTTTAGTCCTTAAAACGGACAAAGTTATTATTGTAGGGGATTTTAATATTCATGTGGACGTTGAGAATGACAGCTTCAGTACTGCGTTTATCTCTTTGTTAGATTCCATTGGCTTCTCTCAGAGTGTTCATGAACCGACTCACTGTAACCACACCCTCGACCTTGTTTTGGTGTATGGTATTGAAATTGAACATTTAGTGGTGTTCCCACAGAATCCCTCTCTTTCCGACCACTGTTTGATAACTTTTGACTTTGTATTGCTGAAGTACACGGCAACATTTTCAGCTTTAAATTCAACACTTAAAACATGCTACTGCTAACTGCAGCTGTTTTGCCACTTCTATCACAACTCAACTCCTTAAGAAATCTATTGTTGTTTTTTGTGAATATAACTGTGTAGGGTATCATATCATACCCAAATGTTGTGCTGTGTTTTTTTGTTCTGTATTGTTGCCTGGTTATCTGTCAGATCTGGCTCACTGACCCTGTCTTGTATATGCATACGATAGCAGGTAGGGTTAGCCTCCTCTGTGTTGCAACACACTAGCACTAGCACTGTCACGCTGTCTTAAAGCGTCGGTATTTGACACACTGACATTAGAACATGTTGATGAAACAGGTCTGTGTTGTCCAAATAAAATAACCTAAGCCAAAAAAAATGAGCTACTGATTACTGCATTATATTCTATTATATTTAAATTCTGAACTGTCACCTGAAGTTTTGCTTCCCTTTATAAAAATAGATGTGATATGCAGGAAATTAAGTGTTTAATGCTCAGACTCAGCCCTGCTATTGAGCCATGTATTCCCACAGCCCTCAGTAGTAACAACTTCATTCTTTAATGAATAATTATTTGTGAAAATGGAAAAAACTGCGATGCATAAATGTTTTAATGTGGTCTTTGTAAAAAAATAAAAATAAAACACACATGTTGCCCTTTTGTTGCATTTTCACAAGTATAATAAAGGTTTTGTGAATTTGATACTGTGTTTTAAAAAAACTTCTCAGCAACGAGCTGACCACGAGATGATACCAGCCTTTAAAACAGCAGCACCACGTCCACTGAAAAAGCACTTGTGAAGTTACTTGCGACGAGTCTGCGTTGAGCGAGATCCTTGACAGTGTCCTCAGTAATCCAAAGCAATGTGATGTGGCAGCTGTGCGAGCCTCTGCTCCTGTGCCGTCCTCTCCTGTCGACTCTGTTAGTCTGCTGGTCAGTTTTGGGTTCTGTAGTCTCGTCATCTTGTCACATGATCAAATAGAAACTTAAGATCATTTACATATTACCCAGCAATCATCACTGCATGTGTAGTCATGTGACATGAATACCAAAGAAAATAAAATATATTTTTTATGTTTCACCGTATCTCTTATTACCTCCTACTGCTACAGACGTTTGTGTGTAAATTACACTTGGATACCTGTTAGATACAGTACTGCTTATATTACTTCACCTTCACCACACATGTAAGTAGTGAGAGCGTGGACGTCGTAATGTGGGCTGGTGTGGCTGCAGTGTTAAAGAAAACACTGATACATCAATACAACACAATAAAGAAACCACCTAGAAATCCACAAGGACCAGAAGAGGTGAGATGAACCTGAGAAAATAATTAGTTGGGGAGGGTTTGGATGATTTCTGCGTACATGATAACATCAGAGCTGATCCGCTCATCACACCAGTTCAGCTGCTTTAATCGTGACAAACCATGCAAACAGCTGCTGACGTCACATTATTGGGATGTAATATGAACCAGAGCGTTCAGACCTGCTCTATTTAATGCTGACATATAGTAACAGTAGTGCCCATTATGTATCTGCACATTCCCACAGTATCGTCCTGTGATGACAGCTGTAGGCTACATTTGAGATTCATTTAGCCTAATGCATCAGGTGAAGATTAGCATGCCAAGATCTCCCTGTTTGCACTACCTGATCATAGCTCGTGTGTCTGTAGCTCTTATTTTATGCTGTTTTACTGAGTCAATCAGGGGAGAGAAAGACCAGAGTCTCGACTGAAAACTAAAGGGGACAGAGCGTTTGCTGTCAGGGCCCCGAGGCTCTGGAACAGCCTGCCCGAGGAAATCAGGTCGGCTGAGTCAGTGAACTCTTTTAAGTCCCTTCTTAAAACATACTTTTATAGGAGAGCCTTTCCCGATCTTATTTGACTTTATTTTATCCCTTTTATTTTATTCTATTTTACTAATTTTATATTTATCTTAAATGTGTATTTTAGCCTTTTCAATGTTTTCAGGCTTTTATCTTGTATTGTTTTTGTATTATTCTTTACACTTGTTAAAGCACTTTGTAACTTGTTTTTGAAAAGTGCTCTACAAATAAAGATTATTATTATAATAGTTAGTGTGTTCTTCAACCATCACAGAGCTTTGTCCACTGCCCAGTTCAAGCCTTCACAGTAACACATACATCCTTGTTACAACAGGCCATTTAGCTTGTGGCTTCCAGTTCTGTCTTCATATGAGCAGACTTCCAGTTAGGACTGTATGTCTGTGTGACGGGTTTTTATCCATCAGGTTAGCCAAAAGCTTTTCAGTAAAGTGTGCAGAGTTGATGTGTGGTGTCCGAACAATAATGCTGCGATGACGTGTTGAGAAGAAATCTGCTTGACACTGTTCTTGATCATAAAAGTTTATTACATCAAGGAGTTCAGCATCAATTACAAGCTCTGCAGCAGCTTGGAGAGTGACCCAGCCCGATGACCACTCTGTCTCTCTGTACATCAAACACAGCTTATATAGGACATGTTTAGGTATCTGTTGGACACCATATAAGGGTCTGAGTCTCCACATAACCACTGACCTCTGCTCTCCCCTTAAAAGGTCACTAATCCTCTATCCAGCTGCTACAGTGCTGTTCTAAACTGTTATGCGTCAAATGCACATATGTTATACACCACAGATGAAATCCTATCAAAGTAAAGCCTAAACAGTCCAGCAAAAATATAAGATGTTAGTTTGGAAGGGATCAGTGGACCAACCAAACGGGTATTTCTGTCTGAGGAGAAGGAGATTTAGGAAGAAGACAGCGAGGCGGCTAGAATGAGCTCAGTTCATCTAAAATAATATCTGCTTTGCTTCTGGGATTAAAGGAGAATAATGACACACATCAACTTCCAGCTCCAAACTAATAAAACACATTTTATTTCCATGTGTTGAAGCCATCACAGTGAACCAGAGCAAGTTGACCAAAACATTTCCCAGCAGCCACTTCTCCCACAGCAGAGTCCAAACAGTGCTTCCTGTTCTCTACAGTTAGGTGTCTTATTGGAAATGGTCTCAGTAGATGACAGGATCTGTCTCGTCTCTATCCTTTCTATTGGCCTCCATTTCTCCTCCTGTTTCCTCCCCTTTCTCTCTCTCCCTCTTTCTCTGCCTACATGAAGCTGACTGTGGAAATGTTGTCATCAT
>NW_025743642.1:0-3431 GCF_021292245.1 Micropterus dolomieu
TTGCAGTGAAACCAGTCACATCATGTATGAAACAGCACTATTTGCTTACCTGGAGACAGCGGCGCTAAACTACACAGTCATGGTGTCAGAGAGTGATTAAAGGCCAGTGGGCATGATGACTGAAGCATAAAGCAGCATAAAATATAAATTGCCAAGTGATTATGAATTGTACTTTTACAGTACTGAAGTAAACGGTCTTCTCCAAAGGTTGCTGCTACCCTGGACTGCTGTATACCTGACATGCATTATGTCTGTATGTACTGTTTCATTTTGTAAGTAGTTTTTACTTTGTCTTCCATCTGCTCCTGAAGAACGGCGACTAATTCATGGTGTGTTGTTTGGAATAGGTATCGTCCTCCTCGTGCTCCTCCTCCTCCTCCTCGTCTTGTTCACTAGGAGATACAGGTCCAAGAGACGAGGTAAATAAAAACAGACCTGGACTTTTATCTTAAAATGCAGCAGGGCATGTTTTTGGTTGAAAACTGTTAAACTGTCTTTGCAGCATGATAAAAAATTCATAAAAAGGGAATAAAATAAATTTACCCTGGTAGACTTTGCATTGAGATCACAAAACTTGGGGAAAAAATGTATAATGGAGTTTTATGGGTCAAACACTTTTTGTGCTGTAAAGGATCTATCTTGCAGTAGTGACAGTAGCTGCTTGGACAAACCGGAAGCAACGCTGAGTGGTGGCACCATATCTAGCTCTTTGAATACAGCCATGTTTTCACAGATAGAAGAATCACAGTTTTAAAGCAGTTAATCTCTGATTATTCACTGGATTACAAATATTGTGATGTTCACAATTGTGATTGGCAGGAAATGAAGAAAGACACCCCGTCTATTATGATATACTGACATACTTTTGAAAACCCAGAAACAATAAATGCAACTTTAAGGGAATTCATAGACTCTTCAAGAATTCATCTGTCCATGTGGATCAAAAAAATATTCCTTCCATTGCACAAAACTTTACTTTTGATGGTAGCCTGCTGGTCCAACAGTCAGTCTGAAGTCATCAAAAGGCGTATGAATAACACGCCGCTTTCTTCTGTCTTGCACTTCCAACTTCCACTCCTTGTGTGCAAGTGCATCCATGGTAATGAATGTGCTTGCAGCGGGATGACGGAAACAACACGTTTTATTTTCTGAATGGCTGAACGGCTCTGGCATTTAGTAGGTTAAAGAGAAAATGATCGTCCATTAATTGAATACAGAGGGACAACTTCGAGGATGTTATCTCTTAACTTCTCAGCGTGAGATATACAAGGTGTGGCGTGTAAGAGTGTAAACTGGCTGAAATGCGTGTGTCTCACGGTGAATGCGTGAGACTTGAGAGACCTGTTCACTGGATTACTAATATTGTGATGTTCACAATTGTGATTGGCAGGAAATGAAGAAAGACACCATGTCTATGATAATGCACTGATGAATGGAGTAGTGTCTCGAACTACAAATGGTAAGACATGATTTTCATTTTTTTATTAATACCTTTTTCTATCATGATCAAGACTAATCTAAAGTTAAACTCAGAGCAAGCAATCATTTTCTGAAAGACGAGTTCCTCCCAGAAACACTAAATGCAACTTTAAGGGAATTTCTTCAAGATCTCTTCTGTCCATCTGGTTTTAAAAAATTTTCCATCCACTGCACAATAAAGAAGATTTTTCAACTGTTTCCCAAGTTGCAACTCTATTTTTGATGATAGCACAGTCGACCTGATATCATCAAAAGTTGTATGAATAACGTCTCGGGTTACACATGTAACCCTTGTTCCCCGAGAAGGGGAACGAGACACTGCGTTGATGACGACACTACGGGAACGCCTCTGGGCGTGGCAGGGCTGAACATGAATGAAACTACTCCAATCCTATAGTTGTTGCTAGAACGGTAGCGTGTGACGGCGTAACTGGAGGCGTATATAAGCACACCGGCACACCGGACACATTAGCCCTTTCACTATGAAGCAAGGCACTCCAGGCGGGGTGAGGTGTGGCGGTCCGACGCAGTGTCCCGTTCCCCTTCTCGGTGAACAAGGGTTACATACGAAACCCGAGACGTTCCCCTTCGAAGGAACTCAAACTGCGTCAGTGACGACACTATGGGAACGAGATACCCACTTAGGCTGCGCCGAAACCCCGCCTGCCCCCCCAGCATGCAGCAACCTGTAGGCACGACTAGGCACGGGTGCCGGGTGCAGAAGGAAGGTCCAGACTCTATAACCGGATGAAAGTGTGAGGAGTGGCCCAGCCAGCTGCCTCACACAAATCCTGGAGCGAAGCCCCTACGAGGAGGACCCTAGAGGCCGCCATGCCTCGAGTAGAGTGCGCCCTTACGGCCATAGGTGAAGGTAACTCGTGCACCTGATAGGCCAGGGAAATAGTCTGAACAATTCAGTTGCTGATCGTGTGTTTGGAAGCGGAGAGCCCAGCCTTGGGGGACCCGAAACACACCAGCAACTGGTCTTTTTTCCTCCACCGGGAGGACCTCAGAGTGTAAATACTCTGACCGGGCAGAGCAGATGAAGTCTCCAGTCCTCCGCCGTCACATGAGGTGGTAGATGAAACGCCTGCAGCACCGTAGGCCCTGCCAACCTGGACGGAACCTTAGGGACATAGCCCGGACAGGGGTGCAGGATGGCTCTGAACCTCCCCGGGGCAAACTCCAGGCATTGAGGAGAAACCGAAAGTGCCTGGAGATCCCCCACCCTCCTCAGAGAGGTGATAGCGAGGAGAAAGGCCATCTTAAGGGTCAGGTCAGGGTTTCGAAGGGGGCCTCAGCCAGCGCTTCGAGAACCACCGCCATGTCCCAAGTGAGAACCCTGGAACGAGTCACGGGTCTCATCCTCCGGGCTCCACGGAGGAAGCGCACGACCAGTGGAAGCCTCCCCAGAGGCCCATCCCTCAGAGGGGTGTGGAACGCCTTGAGTGTGGATGGGGAAAGGCCAGCAGAGAATAGGGCCAAACCTTTCGCACAATAGCTCCACCACCTCGGGGTGGAGTCTCCATTCCCCGGGCCTCAGCCCCTGTCTCGACAGCAGGTCTGCTCCCTGATTCTGGGTCCCAGGGACGTACATCGCTCTGAGGGACAGCAGTCTCTGCTGGGACCACAGGAGGATCTGATGTGCCAGTTTGCATAATGAGCGCGAGTGCAGACCCCCCCGGTGATTCAAATAGGCCACCACTGCCGTGTTGTCGGTCCTGAGAAGGACGTGGCGACTGCGGAGAATCCCTTGGATTTCAACCACCATGGCAGGGCTCTCATGTGCAGCAGGGATTACGTTTGACGCTGCTGTCCTGAGACCCAACACTCTCTGAAAGTGTTTCACAGTGATGGAGCGGCCTCGCTTGGATAACTGCGCCCATTGCCTGAGCTGCCATGAGGGAGGGAACCTCGGTCGCCCTCTCTCGGGGGGGGGGGGGGGGGGGGGG
>NW_025743643.1:0-2696 GCF_021292245.1 Micropterus dolomieu
GGATCTATCTATACACAGATTTAAATGCTTATGTTTTAAAGTAAAAGTAGTTAATATGATGCACATAATTAAACTTCTTCCTCCCTGTACATCTGTATCTGTGCTTTTTATGTCTTAGTTTCATGGCAGTGAAAGCACTGATGTTTGGGTTGTTTATGGTGGACAGATGATGGCGGTCTGTGTGAATTTGGAAGTTCTTCTGTCTCAAAACACCTGCCTGAAATTAATTATGACACAGCCCTAAGGAAAAAATAACATTTTACAAATCAGTTCTGTCCTTGTGATTATGTGGTACTCCGTGATTCCTTGCATTTGGACCAGAAGAAATGTAGTAAAAATTGGAAATGCACGATACTGTAAAAGTGGAATGTTGTCCAGGAAACGTGAGAGTAGCAAGCCAGCAATTTAGAGATTTATAAAAGTGAAGCTGATTTAATTGAGCAGAGGCCTTTCTTTTCCATTTAGTTCTCAAAAGCTCTGTTTCTCAGGAGTTAAGAGTTGTTGTTTTATTTAGATTGCAACCTTTTATTTATTTTAACAGCATTTATGATTGTATTTCTAACATGTTTAAGGTTCTATAGGGTTCTCCTGGACAAATTTCTTGGCACATGCAGTTAGAAAGTGAGTCCTTCATGTACATCAGTGTTGTTGTTGGGTTCTGTAAATAATATCACAGAGTACGGTCTAGACCTGCTCTTTTATGAAAAGTGATATGAGATAACTGTTATGAATTGGTGCTATATAAATAAAATGTAATTAAATTGAAATTAAATTGAATTGTACGTCGGTTTACAAGTGAGGCGGCACCGTAGTAATGGCTGCTTGTTTACTTCAAACTAGAACCTGGATGTTTATGTAGATGTGGTTGTGATATAGTTGACTCAGTTAAGATGTATATTCTAAGAATAAGGACTGGTTTTAAGTATTTGGTTTTATTTTTAATATGGATTTAGGTTGTTTCAATTATTTCACATTAAATTAACATTGTGAGAAAAATATTATCAGAACTGTAATGGACATAAGTCTGCCTGCAGTTTCCTGACGTTAGTGTTCCAGACGTATAAGTAGTATTAACAAGTGCTTGCAATTAACTGATGAAACATTATGTCAAACATTTGCATTAGTTAAATGTCTGTTTCCCTGAGCCAGTTTGTCTCAAACACAGGGACGGTCTTACTATATATGACTAATAGGTACAAAATGTTTTGAAATCCGTGCAGTAGATGGCTTCCCATGAACTAGCTTCAGTGGCTGCAATGTACTCCTTTCAAGATTTCAGAGCAAGAATTGTCCTTTAGCAAGACTTCTGTTTCTGGTTAAAAACAAGGTTACTCATAGGGATCCCTTCTACGATTGTGTCAGACACCTGGTATAACAATCCAGCCTGTCAGTGGCAAAAAGAAGCACTTTTGCATACATAATTATGACGAGCGCCTTAAATGAATACGTTGAAGCTACCTAGTGGTTGATGTGAAAAGGCACGTTGTCACGATATGAAATGTTGATGAGAGGTCTAAAGCGGGACTATCCTTCTGTGCACATGAAGAAAAAATAACTCAGCGAGAGTGACTTTGGAGAACAGCAGTCAGGTTAACTTCAGCAGGTAAAAGGTCTGATGTGAGCAGCATGTGTAGCTGCAGTGAATCTCTGTCTGTCTTGCTAACCCAGCTGAGCAGCCGACGTGCAACGATGTTTATAAACTGCGCTGAAAAGAAAACCACGTCGCACGTGAACCTGCGCTCATTGAAAGTTTAGTCACAACTCTGGACTGATGCAAGATGGAAAGAATGGGAATCACATTGACTATTAAAATGTTGATTAGCAGGACAGACTAGGCAATATGGATGCACATCTCTCAGTAGATAATAAACATCACATGTCATAGTATAAATAGTACATTTTCAAAAGGACAATATTAAAGGAAACTCGGGGAGCCAGTTTGTTTTGGCCTGATGCAGCTGATAACATTAATATCTTGCAAGTATTGATTTATAATTTACTGGGGCTATGCTGAAGTTTGTCTGCAGAGGAGATGCTGGATCATCAGCCAGCACACAGCTGAAACACAGAAGTTTTTAGAAAGTCACACAGACCCAGGTGAAATACAGGCAGCCTCAGCCAGTAAAAGCACAGCCAGAGATGTACAGGCAGCATCAGATACAAGCAGCTCAGACCCTAATGGAGGACTGAGTTAATGCTTAGCAAGGGAAGCTGGTGAGGCACATACTGACACATTTCATAAATCAAAAATTTAATGAGGGGATCTGTGCCCCAGTAGAGCTTTATGTCAAGCAACGCCCCTGAGCAAAACCACATAAACTCAATAATATCTCTGGAAAAATAGATAGATTTAAAAAATAGATTTCCTGACATCAAAGTAACGAATGAAGGAGATATGACCCTAGTAGGTTTCAGGAAAAGGTCTAAAATGTTAAACTAATGCGACTCTGTGATGTGTATTAGGACCCAAAAGAATAAACACACATTTTAGTTTCTTTATTTAGATTTTCAATTAGACATATAATCATTCAAATCCAAATATACTTTATGTCAGAGTCACAATGTGATATATGAAATCATGATCACAATGATGCAGACACACACACACACACACACGCACACACCCTCTGTCTATAGATTTTTTTGTCTCACTCATGACCAGCCTCAGGCCCGTTCAGGTTCCTGTGTGAAACTTT
>NW_025743644.1:0-3729 GCF_021292245.1 Micropterus dolomieu
TTTAGTTACTTTCTCTGCATAATTAAAATCACTTTAATTCAAACCATAATTTAGTTATTTAGTGTCCTTTAACCTGCCGTGTATGTGGAGATGTTGTAACAACTGGATAACTGACTCGCTCATGTATCAAGTGTGATGAAGAATCAAAATGCAGATCAACACAGTCAAGTAACTGTGCTTAAATGGCGTGAAAGGGTACATCCTGAATGCGGTATATTCAGCTGCCATAAAGAATAGCTCCAGACTCACATGCCATTTGATCAATAAAATGATTGTTTTGTTCATGGCTCTGAAGTTTTTCCCCTCCTACCTTGACTGCAGTGTAAAGAAAATGGGACATAAAATCTTCAGTCTTTGTCACGTGAACAAATGTTTTAGGTACAGGCAAAGCTAGAATGAAGCTTCATTAGTCTGAGTTACACAAATTGAAGGTTTTCCTTCCAAAGTTCATGTGTTTTTAGAAAAATGTTCTTGATTTTTCTAACTCAGACTTCTGAATTCTCATAATAGCTTCAGCTGAAAGTTAGAATGTACTTTTACACAGATAACTCTTTCAGCCTGCATATGGCAGGTCAGTTTTATTTGAAGATGAACAAACAAAACAGAACCTATCCTTTAAAGTCTGAAGCTGGTGCTCTTCACCATTTGAACAAGACAGTCTCATCTTCCTCCAGCTTGTTTTATTAGGCTACGTTCAGACTGCAGGCCTTAAAGGTGATTCTGCAGAGAGTTTGTAGATATTTGAGTCCAACGGCCAAACAAACTCCTGGACACGCATTGCCATGGTAACCAGTCCTACTCTGCTGAAATATAGCAGAATCCACAACGTCTGCTGTCCGAGAGCAAGTTAGCTTCAATAAGAGGGCATGTTTTAGTGGCACGAAGTCAAAGCTAACTTTGGGGCTAACCTCCTTCACTCTTAATTCAACAGTTGGCAGCAGCACACGTAAGATCCTCTTTAGTCCGGAGAAGCTGCAGTCTTTATTCACCGGCCTCTGGAACTTCTACTGTACATTTACTGCTGAACAAGCCTTATTGCTGACCCGTTTCTCTCTATTCACCGAGACACCCGTTCACGCTCACGCTCCGTCTATTCCTCCTCTACCGCACACAGACTGACCGCTGAGGCAAAGCTAACAAAGCTAACCAGCTGGGATCATCACAAACATGAAAACAGACAGACATGAGGAAATATTCACTGAATTTAACAAAAACTACATTAGATAAGAATTGCAAAGCATCCCTTTAATGCTCAATTCTGTTTTTTTTTTCTTGGCCTGCAGTCTGAACGCAGCCTTAGATCTGGTTGTGGAGAACTGGAAAGTACATTTTAGTGTAACTGAGCAAACTTTGGTGGAAAACATTTAATAAATGTGCTTCATAGACCAGTTGCAGCAGTTTTTCTGCATTGTGAACAGGTTCAGTATTTGGTTGTCAGTAGTTGTGGGGTGTATTTTATCTTACAACGTATGTATAGGAGGATGATTCCAGTTATGGTCAGAAAGCACAGCACTCCAAGACAAAATGCAGCAGCTCTGAAAGGCCTGCTTTGGACGGCTGGAGGATGATTCTCAGTGTGCGGTCCTAAAGTGGCAAAGCACACAGAGAGCGGGTTCATTAAAGGAAAACAACATGTGTCATGTTATCATTCCCCACACATAACATTTTACTCAACAGCTTCACTGCCTTCATCTGTGGTTGGTCGACATCTGTATACAGCTGTGAAATGTAGTATTAACATTTTAACAAATCATATAAAGACTGTTGTGTTGACCAATTATTATTGTGATGTAAAACAAATATGAACCGATCTGAGATGTAGAGTTTTAAAGGACAATTAAAATGCACAACTGACTCATAACTAAAAGCTGTTAAACTGACTTTGCATCGTCTCCTCTTGAGTCTCTCTCGGCTCTGTATTAATAACTTCTTCCTGTTATGTGGCTGCACTTGGCATTCTTTTGTAAAGCTGTCTTTACTAGAGTTGAATGGTGCCCAAAACATTAGATCTAGTTTGTGTTCACAAATATTTTGTGGCAATTTCAAGAGAAGATTACAACAGAGAAGATTACAACACCTGAAATGAGTCATTTACTCAGAACATAATCCAACCAGCTACAGGAATACATGGATTGCATGTATGTTTCCTGTAGTTAGTTGGATTATGTTCTGCTCTGTGACTCTGATAGGCTGCAGTTTCATGGGATTGGAAATCTAAATATAACAAACTGAACTGAGAGTAAACTTAAAGGTCACACATTAGTGCAACATATCATTGATTTGTCATAATTTCTCACTTACCTGCGTCGTGTGACTGAAGATCAGTGTGATCATCTCTGATATCGTCTGTACTCTCGTAGATAGCCACCTCTCTTTCTTCCCACTCTACGTTGTCCTCCTGCACCTTTCTGTTGTATCTCACCTTCTTTGAGAAATCTGGTTTGGCATAAATATCTGAGGACATCTTGAGAGACAGTTGAACAGTAGCTGCACTTCACTTCCTGTAACTGCTCTGTGTTGATTGGTTACTATGCTGCTGTAAACCTTCAATGTGTACAAGTATACTCTGCAGTACTAACTGTAGTAGATATAAATTCATTAATTTAATAAACTGTACCGATGCTGCTGTCAGTCTTGCATGACGGCTTCTGTCTGGTTTCAGTAGAGAACAATGAGGAAGTAGCAGCAATGAAACACACACACTCACTTTTTATTCATTTGACTCTTCTGGATCCAGTTTTTTTTGTATCTTCAGTTAGACGACTGTGTTGTCAAATCTTTGGATTCACCGTATGAAACAATTTATACAAACAATATTAATACATGAGTAAAAAAATGAAAATTATAAAGGATAGAATTTGGAGATGCAAGGTTTTCATTCAGCAACAACAATATGTATGTATTAATAGACCTAACCACATTTTTTTCACACCTGTCCCACCTTGTTTACCCCACACACACACACACACACACACACACACACACATACAGAGCAGATTAACAGTTTGGCCAAAACAGGAAATGTCAGTCATTTTCTACAGAAAAACTGAAATCATTTCCCAACCAAGTTGTAATGTTTAACAAAGTTACAGTGACAATCATAACCCTATGACGATTGATTAGAATACATATCCTGCTTTGGAACAAGGTCTTGGAGCATCCGTCTGTCAATACATGATTTAACAACATACTTTTACTACTGTGGGGCAGATTGAAACTGAAAATGACTTTGACGCCCTCACATTTCTATTACTGCCACCATCTGGCCAGTTCTTCCAATGGTACAAAGGAAACACTAAAATATAAAATCAACTTTATGCACCACACTAAATGAACTTGATTATGACCTTTCTGTAAGTACCCTCAGGACAAACTCATTACTCTGAGAATAGCATGAAAGTCAGTATGAGACTTCTAACATGGTGTTATTAAGTCATGAACATTTTCTGATTGCCTTTATTATGTAGTTTTTAAGGGAGGGCAGCAGGAACTATGGATAAAGAGAGGGAGAAATGCTGTGCATTAAAGGTCCTTTCAAATCCATTACATCACAGTTACATGGCACACATATTGGCCTCCAGGAAACTCTCAAAAGATCTGTTTCTCAGAGAGCCATTGATTGGATCCCGTCATGTTGTTTGTTCCTCGCAGATTATGCTGTGGACCCGCGTCCGACCTCAGGCTTTACATTCACTTGTACCTGCCAGAACCAACAGAAGAAGCACTATA
>NW_025743645.1:0-6630 GCF_021292245.1 Micropterus dolomieu
GTAATGTTGGATTTTAATAATGATGTGGGGAGAGGGTCCAGTGAGCATGTGGAGGATTTCATGCACCTTATGATCCTCTCCACCTCTGTCTGAGAAATACCTGAGAAAAGAGAAAATGTCTTTAATGGGTTTGTGGGACTAATTTTGGAGGAGGGTGAAACTGTGGCAGAAAGGTTGGATCGGATTGAAGCTACCTTGTTGGTGAAAAAGTCCATGAACCTATTGCACTGGTCTGTACTGGTGTCAAAATGTGCATATGTGGGAGGTTTGAGAAGAGAATTTATTGATGCAAACAGCTGTTTTGAATTTCCAGAGCACTTTGAGATTTTTTGAGAGAAATATTGAGACCTGGCTGTGGTGAGTGCTTTGCAGTATGATTTTTGGTGTTCACGGTAGGCCTGTTGATGTACATGTAGGCCACTGGAGGTGAATTTCCGTTCCAGGGCACGGCCAGCCGTTTTCATCCTCCGGAGCTCTGTTGTGTACCAAGGGGCTGACCTGGAAAAAGTAACTGTTTTCGTTTTGATTGGTGCATGTAAATCAAGAATATTGTAGAGGCTGGAATTATAGTGGTCAACAGAGCCATTAACTGATGCGAACTGTGTGACTAGTGAAATTTGCTGTATGTCTTGGTTGAAAAGGGTGGTGTCTATTGCTTTTAAATTTCTGAACCGGATTTGACGTTTTGTTTTATGGTAAGAGACTTGCTAGGGGCACTTCCAGGGAGATAACCTTATGATCAGACACGCCCAAGTCATAGACTCTCATGTTGGTGATGGGGGCGGTGTCTGTTATGACTAAGTCAAGAGTGTGGCCTTTTGTGTGTGTGGGTACTGTGACATGTTGTGTGAGATGTAAGCAGTCCAGGAGTTCGAGGAACTCTGCAGCAGGGCGGTTTGTGGGGGAGTCAACATGAAGGTTGAAATCTCCCATAATGAGTGTATTATGGGTAATTGCACAGAAAGATGTGAGTAGATCTTGCAGCTCAGTGATGAATCCAGGGTGTGGTTTTGGGGGGCGATAGATGAGGAGTATTGTTATTACTTCTTTATGTGATCTGAGTTTGAATGGAAGACACTCAAATGTGGTCAGCTCTGGCAGTGGAAGGGGGGTGGCAATTAGGTCTTTGCGATGGATGACAGCAAGACCTCCACCCCGGCCGGTGGTTCTGGCCTTCTCCAGGTATGTGTATCCTGGGGGGCAGGCTTCATTTAGTGCGAGATATGAATTTTGTTTGTGCCAAGTTTCAGTGAGGCACATCATGTCTATTTGTTTTTCAAGAATATGTTCAGATATTAAACCGGTTTTGTTTGTCAGTGACTGGGTATTGAAAAGGTCTATTTTTATTTCTGAGATGATCTTACATTTGGGAAGAGTGCGGAGAAGGCGGAAATCCACTCCACGTTTTCCATGTCTCCGGTGTTGCCCGTTCTGACGCAGCCCTTTATTGGTCCTTGTGTTTGTCGTGTTCTGATGACGTAATTGCCAGTGACGCGTTTGGTGAGTGCCGCGGAGATGCAGCCGGTGAGGGTGAGGTCCAGGTGGAGACGAGCTGATGGAGTCTCCGAGTTTTTCGAATCTGCACGGTCTGCATACAGGTTGGGGTCGACGGCGGTGGGGCCTGCTTTCCACTACGCGGATGTGATGTGATGTGATGGTCCGGGATGTCGCTGCAGCGAGGCTGGCGTGCGCAGTCTGTCCCAGGTAGACGCGTCGCTCCCGGGCTCCAATGGCTCCGTCCTGTTGACCGCCTCGTCTGTCCTGGATTCCGGTGACACCGCATCGCTCACAGGAGGAACACAAGGACGGAGATGAGATTGTTGTAGTGCAGTGTGAAATGAACAAGGTGAGAATACCTGTAAGTTGTCGATGATGCTCCTGTTGTTAGCAGTGGTGTTGACATGGTTTTCATCTGTTGGGCAGTTCATCGGGCCTGGACATTGGTGGATGTCCCCGGATAGCAGGAGGCAGATTGCGATGATAAATGCGAGGGTTTGTTGTGGTTTAAGCGTAATTTTGGTATGTGTTGAGGGACGGCCGAAGAGGTGCGGGTGAATGAACATGGCAGCCAGGGCGTGTTTTCCAAATCCAAAGTGCTTGTTTGCTTGCTTTGTTATTAACATGTGTGAGGATGACGATTTCAAATCATAGGAATCTGTCAGTATTTGACCGGTGTCGGAAAAGGCAGAAAGACTCATGAGAAGTACATGTATGAAGAGAGCTGTAACTACCCCTGCTGTACCTGGCGCGGCCATTCCAGTCCAGGAATCAAGAAGCCCGTTCACTTCTTGCCTTGAATGAACGAAGTCACGGCTTCAACGACAGAGTCTGGACTGTGTTCCGCTGAGCTATAGCGACACCAAACAAACTCAGAGTGCAAGCCAGGGCGGACTGTCCGTTGCTGCAAGTGTTTTCCCGCAAAGGACTCCGGAACGAATCCACCGGTTTGAACTCAACTCGAGATGCCACTGGGGTGTCTGGCCAGAACAACATCCACAAGCCAACCGGCAGTGAGCCTTTGCTACAGGGAATTGCGAGAAAAGTAAGGCAAAACAAACTACACTCTGTGACTCCGTGTTCTCTAGTTGGCCCTCATCTATAGTTAATCGATCTTCCTTTCTCTGACAAACAACGAGCTGTATCAGTTCATGAAGTCTGACTGGCTATCTCTCCCTGACCCAGTGTTTTAGTATACATCGTCATGTCAAAACAATAAAACAAAAGTGTAGGTCAGTCCATGATTGGTCCACGTCTTGTTGACGAGATGTTTTGTTACCACATTCCAAACCACCCCTCACCCATTATTCAAGTCTCCTTATCTGATCATGCAGAGACCCCCTGTTTCTGCACCTCTCCAAACATAACAACATATAAAATTCTACCTATAAACTACATCAGATCAATATAAGAAAACACAATTTTGGTTACCCTGAGTAAAAATCATTAATCATAATCTCTCAACCATTAATAACTAATGAATTACCAGAAATTCGTGTAATTATCAAGCTATACTCAAGGACCTAAAGCCTTGGGCGAACAAGCAAATCTTGTGGTGCCCCCTGGTTTCGAGATATGAATTAATATTCCCGGAAATTGTTGCGGTGGCAGCCCGGCTGATGGTGAGTGTCCTGTTTTTTTTCTCCTTTTCATCAGTTATTCTGTTTTTTCCTTGGTTTTCTCTACTCTCTGCCTGCCTCCCTGTGTCTCCTCCCCTTTGTGCTCTCTCTCTCCCTCTGCTCCTGAGCCCAGCCAACGACCTGCACCTGCACCTCAGCCACCTCGTCAGCCTGCCACAGCTGCCAGTAATCAACCTCATCCCTGCCTGTATTTCAACCCCAGTTCTCCACACTATCCTTGCTTGATCGTCGTTGCTCCTTACCCGGTGCCACCTCTACATTCAAACTCACATGTATTTTGATTTCTTCCAATTTCCCCGTGCTTCGTCTCTGCTGTCACTAACCTTGTCTCTTTGTCTGTTTCCCTCTGTTCAGTCGGATGGGCTCATCCTCTGGTCCTCTCCTCCCCGGACTTCCCCCACTGCGTCTTCCCAGTTCCCCCTCGCTTCCTCGGCTCTATGGTCCCAGTCTCTTCGGTTTCCCCGGCATCCACCTCTCCCTCCACTCCAGTCCCTCAAACCCTTTTCCCTCAATAAACCTCCTTCGCACTGAGCGCTGCATTTGGGTCCTCTCTGTCCCCACACCACACCACCCGTAACAGGAAATATTATAAAATTATACGTAGCTTTAGACCTGCTACACATGTCTCCAGTGAGGTGTTAAAAATGTCTGAAGACCTGAGAAAGCTGATCAGCACAGTGCTTCAGGGTGGATGGGGAGACAGAGTCCGGCCCAGCTGCTTTTGCGGGGGGTTTTCTTTCTCAAAAGTCTCTTGACTTGACATCTCTCTGAGATGGAGAGAGGGAGGGAGGGGGTGGAGCTGGCCCCCTTTGAAGAGGGGAGGAGGGGATTGTGAACTGGGGCTGGAGCTGGATCTGAGTGGATGAGTCTCGGGACAGTGTCCGATTGTCTCTCTAAGGGGCAGTAGAACTGGCTCAGCTCATTTGCCAGGCGAGAGTCATTGATGGAGTGGGGAGCTTTGCATTTGTAGTTTGTAATCTGTATGAATCCCGTCCAGACAGAAATGGTGTCATCTGCCCTGCACCCGGCCCAGTCCCTACTCCTAAATGCCTTCTCCTTTTCCAGCCTTGCTGTCTGAGCTTAGCTGTGAACCAGGGTTTGTCGGTGTTATAACTTACCCTGGCCCGTGATGGTATATAGCTGTCCTTACAGAAGCTGATGTTGGACGTCACAGCATCAGTAAACTCATCCAGACTGTTGGTGGCGGTTCTGAAAACATTCCAGTCAGTACTGTCCAAACACGCCTGAAGGTCCTATACAGCTTCACAGGTCCAGTGCTTTGATGTCCTCACCACAGGCTTGCAGAGCTTTAATTTCTGCCTGTATGCAGGAATCAGGTGGACCATGATGTGGTAAGAGTGGCCGAGTGCAGCGTGGGGGAAGGCGTAATAAGCACTGCTTACTGTAATGTAGAAGTAATCCAAAATGTTCTCCTCTCTGGTAGGACACTTCAGAAACTGTATTTGGGGAGTTCTTGGCTGAGGTTTCCTTTGTTAAAGTCACCAAGAAAAATAACAAGGGAGTGTTTGCTCCACACACATTATCCGGTCGACAAGCATGCGCTGTGTGAATGAGGCAAACTCACGGGGACAGTAAAACGGTTTACAGTTAATGATAAAATATTCCAGATCAGTAGAACAGTGCTGTTGAATCACTGTCACGTCGTTACACCACCTGCTGTTAATAGAAAAACAGACTCCTCCACCTTTTGTTTTGCCGAAGAGCTATGTGTCGCGGTCTGCTCTGTAAAGATGGAAGCCAGCTAGCTGTAGCGCAGAGTCCGGTAGTGATCCACACAGCCACGTCTCCGTGAAGCACAGAACGCACTGTAAAAAAAAAATGTAATTTTAAAGTTTTATTCCTTTTTATTTCAGGTTTTTTCCTGTATTTTTGAAATACATGAAAATATAAAAAAAATTGCAAAAATAAACCGTGAATTTACATGTCTAATGTAAAATAACATGAAAAACCTGTAGCTGTGATGAACCATTATTTTAAAGAAAATATTGAGTTTTGACGTAAACAAACTGTTACAATACATTCAGGAATTTCCCATATTTTCACAAATATTATTTTTATTATTTAAAAGAAAAAAACGTTAAGTTTAATACTGTAAAAACATTTCTTAACTTGGTACAATTAGTAACAGTTAACCGTAACAAACATTTGTTCTGTAACTTGACATAGATTTTGTTAATTGACAAATATCTCCTTTAATTATGGATATTTGGAAAATAAAAACATTGAATAAATGTTATTTTAATCAGTATATAGTGTCTACAAGTATTGTTAAACTGTCGAAACACAGTTTTGATCATTGAAAACAGCCATAATTACTGTAATTACACAGCTTTTGACTTTTATTATAATTCTTAGATTACAAGTTAGATTAACATAGTATATAATTGCCCCAAAGTGGTAAAATTACAGGTAATAAAAAAAGGGTAATATTTAATTTATTGTTAAATGACAGGCGTTTACACCTTTTTAATGGGGTTAAAAAAAACTTACTGTAAAATTACAGGTTTGTGATGAAAAATTTATTTTAATGCCATTTTACAGATACTTGATTGAAGAATCAAAGCTATAGGTGTATTATCAAAACCCAAACATATTTAAATTATTTTTATATGCGTATACAGTGGGGGAAAAAAGTATTTGACCCCTTGCTGATTTTGCAGGTTTGCCCACTTACAAAGAATGCAACAATCTACAATTTTAATCATATGTACATTCTAACAGTGAAAGACAGAATCCCAAAGAAAATTCCAGAAAATCACATCATATGAATTTATTAAAATTGATAACCATCTGATGAGGAAAAACAAGTATATGACCCCCTACCAAACAGCAAGTATTCTGGCTCCTACAAGCCAGTTAGTCTTTCTTTAAGACACAGCCCCAATCCCAACCAATTATCTACATCAAATACACCTGCCTCACCTTGTTACCTGTATAAAAGACACCTGTCAACACCCAAACAACCAGCATCCAACATCACCACCATGGGCAAGACCAAAGAGCTTTCTGAGGACATCAGGGACAAGATTGTTGATCTGCACAAGGCTGGGATGGGCTACAACAGAATCGGAAAGCAACTTGGAGAGAAAAGATCAACTGTCGGTGCAGTTATCAGGAAATGGAAGAAGCACCACACCACCGCCAACCTCCCTCGGTCTGGGCCTCCACACAAGATCTCGCCTCGTGGGGTGTCCCTGATCATGCGAACGTTGAGGAATCATCCCAAAACCACAAGGGGGGAACTGATGAATCAACTGAAGGCAGCTGGGACCACAGTTACAAAAGAAACGGTTGGTAACACACTACGCCGTCATGGATTGAAATCCTGCAGCGCACGCAAGGTCCCCCTGCTCAAGAAGAAACATGTACAGGCCCGTATGAAGTTCGCCATTCACCACCTGGACGACTCAGAAGAGGCCTGGAAGAAGGTGATGTGGTCAGATGAGACCAAAATAGAACTTTTTGGCCTCAA
>NW_025743646.1:0-852 GCF_021292245.1 Micropterus dolomieu
AACACCTGCGTCGCTTAACGATGGTTCGTACCGTGTAAGTTACCAACTTAGTTACCTCCGTAGTTCCAACTAGGGTTTTAGGAAACAGTTGCGTCGCAACTGCAAAGTTCCAACCAAGGAAGTTGCTACCGCAGTCAGCAACGATGCTTTTGGGAAACACACCCCTGTTCAAGATGATTAAAACCACCAAAACATTTGTTTATTTGATGACTTTTCACAGTGATGAACTTTACTCTTGTTTTCTTTCTCTCGCAATATCTCTGACATCTAAACCAGCAACAACAACAACAACTAAACCAACAACAACTAAACCAGCAACAACAACAACTAAACCAACAACAACGAAACCAGCAGCAACAACAACAACTGAAAACACAAAATCAACAACCAATGATGCTTCAACAAAACTTCAAGGTAGTAACTCATCTTTCTCTGGAGTCTCTCTGTCTTCCTGTCAGCCTCTTTCTCTTCCTGTACTGAACTTCATTATTTTACTTTTTATTTTATTCATTTTAATAAACGTTGTTGTACAAATATTTTGGAATTTTATGGCAAAACTGAAAAAAAGTCACTGCAAAGACTAAACAAACCCTTTATCATAGTAAATACAGAATACAGGAAGCAGAGCGGCCCTCGGCCTTCGGGGGCCCTAGTGAAAATTTAGTTGGAGGCCCCTCTGACTGTCGGGCGTTGTCACTATATATGACACAGAAACATCTCTTGTTTTTAAATAAGACCCGATGAATCTTTCTCATGTTTCTAAACCTGCCATGTTTGTTTAGCACAAACACACCAAAGCAAATTTCTTGAACCTACTTGGCAATAAAGCTGATTCTGCTGAAAAACAATAAC
>NW_025743646.1:872-2193 GCF_021292245.1 Micropterus dolomieu
AACAAGCTCCAGACTCTCAGGTTTATCTGTCTGTTATTACCAGTGAGTATTTCCATCATAATGTTTTCAGCTCAAACTGTCTTGTTAGAACAATATACTGAAACATTACAATAATTATGATCACAGTGATGAAGTTAACTTTACTCTTGTTGTCTTTCTCTCACAATATCTCCATCTTCACCAGTGACTGAACGTAAGGACACTGATAAGGTGACGTTAACCTGCTCTGTGTCGACATATGAACAGTTCTGTAGTCACACAGTGAAGTGGCTGTATGAGGGTAAAGATGTGGACAAAGATAACAAAGACATGAAGACATCACAGTCTGGCTGCTACGCCACTGTGTCTTTCCTGGATTCTCATTTTAGTTACAAATCAAAGTCTAACTTGAAGTGTGAAGTGACAGATGGTGACTCTGGAAAAGTGCAGCTGTTCACCTTCAGCCCTCAGTCCTCAGGTGAGAAAACAGGTGAGAATATGCTGAGCTGTTCAAGATGACTAAAACCACCAAAACATTTGTTTATTTGATGACTTTTCACAGTGATGAACTTTACTCTTGTTTTCTTCCTCTCACAATATCTCTGACAACAGAAACAGCAACAACAATAACTGAAAACACAAAATCAACAACCAATGATGCTTCAACAAAACTTCAAGGTAGTAACTCATCTTTCTCTGGAGTCTCTCTGTCTTCCTGTCAGCCTCTTTCTCTCCCCATACTGAACTTCATTATTTTACTTTTTATTTTATTCATTTTAATAAACGTTGTTGTACAAATATTTTGGAATTTTATGGCAAAGCAGAAAAAATCTTCTTTAACTAAGTCACTGCAAAGACAAAACAAACCCTTCATCATAGTGAATACAGAATACAGGAAGCAGAGCGGCCCTCGGCCTTCGGGGGCCCTATTGAAAATTTAGTTGGAGGCCCCTCTGACTGTCGGGCGTTGTCACTATATATGACACAGAAACATCTCTTGTTTTTAAATAAGACCCGATGAATCTTTCTCATGTTTCTAAACCTGCCATGTTTGTTTAGCACAAACACACCAAAGCAAATTTCTTGAACCTACTTGGCAATAAAGCTGATTCTGCTGAAAAACAATAACTCTATATTATTATATCTACTATGTTTGAAGTCAAACAGGAAACACATGATACCACCAGAGCTACTGAGCTTAATGGCAGTTCAAGAGCCAGTAGACACTGATGAACTTAGTGCTGAATAAAAAGACTCATAAAGTGATTATGACCAAAGCTTAAATCTTTAATAACAGCCAAACAAGAGTTTAAGAGACAAAAACTAGGAAACAGCTGACAGC
>NW_025743646.1:2213-3117 GCF_021292245.1 Micropterus dolomieu
AGGGAACACCTGCGTCGCTTAACGATGGTTCGTACCGTGTAAGTTACCAACTTAGTTACCTCCGTAGTTCCAACTAGGGTTTTAGGAAACAGTTGCGTCGCAACTGCAAAGTTCCAACCAAGGAAGTTGCTACCGCAGTCAGCAACGATGCTTTTGGGAAACACACCCCTGTTCAAGATGATTAAAACCACCAAAACATTTGTTTATTTGATGACTTTTCACAGTGATGAACTTTACTCTTCTTTTCTTTCTCTCGCAATATCTCTGACATCTAAACCAGCAACAACAACAACAACTAAACCAGCAACAACAACAACAACAACTAAACCAGCAACAACAACAACAACAACTAAACCAGCAACAACTAAACCAGCAACAACTAAACCAGCAACAACTAAATCAGCAACAACAACAACTGAAAACACAAAATCAACAACCAATGATACTTCAACAAAACTTCAAGGTAGTAACTCATCTTTCTCTCTGAGTCTCTCTGTCTTCCTGTCAGCCTCTTTCTCTCCACATACTGAACTTCATTATTTTACTTTTTATTTTATTCATTTTAATAAACGTTGTTGTACAAATATTTTGGAATTTTATGGCAAAACTGAAAAAAAGTCACTGCAAAGACTAAACAAACCCTTTATCATAGTAAATACAGAATACAGGAAGCAGAGCGGCCCTCGGCCTTCGGGGGCCCTAGTGAAAATTTAGTTGGAGGCCCCTCTGACTGTCGGGCGTTGTCACTATATATGACACAGAAACATCTCTTGTTTTTAAATAAGACCCGATGAATCTTTCTCATGTTTCTAAACCTGCCATGTTTGTTTAGCACAAACACACCAAAGCAAATTTCTTGAACCTACTTGGCAATAAAGCTGATTCTGCTGAAAAACAATAACTC
>NW_025743646.1:3137-5465 GCF_021292245.1 Micropterus dolomieu
GTCAGGAGCTGTAGTTCCAACTATGCAACTTAACAACAGTTGGTGCGAACGTTCGTCTGAACTATGGTTTCAGGGAACACCTGCGTCGCTTAACGATGGTTCGTACCGTGTAAGTTACCAACTTAGTTACCTCCGTAGTTCCAACTAGGGTTTTAGGAAACAGTTGCGTCGCAACTGCAAAGTTCCAACCAAGGAAGTTGCTACCGCAGTCAGCAACGATGCTTTTGGGAAACACACCCCTGTTCAAGATGATTAAAACCACCAAAACATTTGTTTATTTGATGACTTTTCACAGTGATGAACTTTACTCTTCTTTTCTTTCTCTCGCAATATCTCTGACATCTAAACCAGCAACAACAACAACAACTAAACCAGCAACAACAACAACAACTAAACCAGCAACAACAACAACAACTAAACCAAAAACAACAACTAAACCAGCAACAACAACAACAACAACTAAACCAAAAACAACAACTAAACCAGCAACAACAACAACAACTAAACCAAAAACAACAACTAAACCAGCAACAACAAAAACAACAACTAAACCAGCAACAACTAAACCAGCAACAACAACTGAAAACACAAAATCAACAACCAATGGTGCTACAACAAAACTACAAGGAAGTAACTCATCTTTCTCTGGAGTCTCTCTGTCTTCCTGTCAGCCTCTTTCTCTTCCTGTACTGAACTTCATTATTTTATTCATGTTTTTTTTGTTTGTTGTACAGGTTTAGTTTTTGGTGTTTTAGAGATAAAAGCTTCTTTAATTAGGTCACATTTTTAGAAAAGACAAAACTGGCCATTCATCATAGTAAAATACAGAAAATAGGAAGTGATTAAGAAATTATTATTCATTAATTTATTTAGGGCTGACCCCACATAGTCAAAGGTTTGATGCTTCGATGGGCGGAGTCTGATTCGACTGTCAATCTCACAGTTGAAACTTCGCATCAAAATAAGAATCATGGCATTTTGGCGATATGGGGGTGCTCAATGTCTGTTTTTACATAGAACTACCAGTTTTCTCCCAGTAAGTTAATATACAGTCTAGCTCTGCGGTAGTGGCAGAGAGATGGAGCCCCTGCGTCCCCGCTATTGTGCCAAGTTGTCCAGACCTCGCGGGACTTTCGGATCATTTATCACCATTGATAAACCACACAAAGAATATTATCCATCCATTGTCAACCGCTTATCCTGCGTACAGGGTCGCGGGGAAAGAATATTATATTATTTTTTAATAGTACTTGAAATAGACCCGTAAGGAACCGCAACATGCATGCATTTGTAGGCCGCACGGCACGCATGAAAAACTCTGCATAAGACCGGTTCTGATCACTGAGTCTGAACGTGATTGTAGAATTTGGTAGCTCTTTATTGGATTTGGATCAGTGAGTATTGGCCTAGTTCTGCTCTGCTGATGTTGTTTGGGTTTTTTTTCTGTCTACATACAAAATGCTCTTACAGAATTCTGTATGAAAAGATTCAGTTGGGTGTTTCTCCCATTTTACAAACCTAGACCTGAGTGGACCCCATATTTACCTCCCATAAAGGGAAGTTGGTTCCAGGACCGATTTGAAAATCTTTAGCCAGATCTTTATTGGTATATCATGTTTTATATTTCTTCAGATGGCATAGAAAGCTCTCCTTGCTTTGTCCCACAGATCTTTCACAGCCATGTTGAAGTTTACTGTTGTGCTCATGAGCCCAGATATGTGTAATTTTATAGATGTTGTGTCTAAATATAATTTGTGCTTGTTTCCTTGATGTCTGCATCGTTTTTGGAAGACCATGATCTTTTTTTTAGGTTTACTGTCAGGGCCCAGGTGAGACAGAATTCATGCAGCTGCTGGAGTCTTAGGACTTACTGTAGTCATCTGCAAATAGAAGGCATTTAATCTGTGTGTCATGCAGTGTGAGGCCGGGTGCTGCAGATCTTTCTAGATTATTTCAGCCCGTTCTCATCTCAGGGTGTCCAATACCGACGCTTTCAGAAAAAGTGACAAAGCATAGTTATTTGGGAGAGACCGTAGGAACTGTGATTGGTCAGCTGGGTAGCCTCGCAATACCTCCGACAGGAATGCCCCGTGCTTTGGAGTAAACTTTACAACCGGGCAAACCAGCCATTCACGTTAGCGGAGGGCTAAAAAGGAAGTTAGCCTGCTCGGCCGGCAAAAGTCAACACAGTGGACGCTGAAGCGCTGCCACCTACAGCTGTGCACGTCGACCGCAATGTGCACAGCTGTAGGGTTAGCCGCCAACGTCAAATAATTAAGCTTTGTCACGTTGTCTCACAGCGTTGGTAATGACGCACTGAGATGAGAA
>NW_025743646.1:5485-6207 GCF_021292245.1 Micropterus dolomieu
AATCAACAACCAATGATGCTTCAACAAAACTTCAAGGTAGTAACTCATCTTTCTCTCTGAGTCTCTCTGTCTTCCTGTCAGCCTCTTTCTCTCCACATCCTGAACTTTTAACATTTTAATAAACGTTGTTGTACAAATATTTTGGAATTTTATGGCAAAACCGAAAAAAATCTTCTTTAATTAAGTGACTGCAAAGACTAAACAAACCCTTCATCATAGTAAATACAGGAAGCAGAGCCGGCCCTCGGCCTTCGGGGGCCCTATTGAAAATTTAGTTGGAGGCCCCTCTGACTTTCGGGCGTTGTCACTATATATGACACAGAAACATCTCTTGTTTTTAAATAAGACCCGTCATGTTTGTTTAGCACAAACACACCAAAGCAAATTTCTTGAACCTACTTGGCAATAAAGCTGATTCTGCTGAAAAACAATAACTCTATATTATTATATCTACTATGTTTGAAGTCAAACAGGAAACACATGATACCACCAGAGCTACTGAGCTTAATGGCAGTTCAAGAGCCAGTAGACACTGATGAACTTAGTGCTGAATAAAAAGACTCATAAAGTGATTATGACCAAAGCTTAAATCTTTAATAACAGCCAAACAAGAGTTTAAGAGACAAAAACTAGGAAACAGCTGACAGCATCATTTTCTCAACCTGCTTCTTTATGAGTGATCTAAACATGTAATGATAGAAAAGACTTTTACTGTCTGAGTG
>NW_025743647.1:0-2804 GCF_021292245.1 Micropterus dolomieu
CTCTCCCGTCCTGGCTGCCCCCGACTTGTCCAAGCCGTTCAAGCTGGATGTGGATGCCAGTGCCGTGGGAGCTGGTGCCGTGCTTTTGCAGGAAGATGTAGAGGGCATAGACCATCCTGTATGTTACTTCTCAAAGAAGTATAACCGCCATCAGCTTAACTATTCAACCATCGAAAAAGAGACCCTTGCTTTGTTGTTGGCCTTACAGCATTTTGAGGTCTATGTTGGCTCCACCTCTCTGCCCGTGGTAGTTTACACAGACCACAACCCACTTGTGTTCTTAGCCCGTATGTACAACCATAACCAGAGGCTCATGAGGTGGGCGTTGATTGTACAAGAATACAATCTGGAGATACGGCACAAGAAAGGTTCAGAGAACATTATTGCAGATGCCTTGTCTAGGCTGCAGTCATAATGGGGAAAAGAAAGTAGTTAGGTCTAAACTGGTTAATTCCCAAACTGGGGAGTTTGTGTTTATGGGTCTAGTGTCTGACCTCAGAGTCTCCAGTCTACAGTGTGGACTCTCCAGAAAACCAGACAGCTGCACTCCTGAATCCTGCAGCTTGTTTCCAGTCAGCTCCAGCTCTCTCAGATGGGAGGGGTTGGACTTCAGAGCTGAGGCCAGAGAAGCACAGCTGATCTCTGACAAACTGCAGCCCCACAATCTGAATAAAGAATAAATGATGTAACTTTAGAAGCAAGTTTTTCTCCTTGAAATCATTCAGTGTTTAATAATCTGTTCAGAGATGAAGCAGCTTTAGAATGTAGAAGTTTAGAAAACAGAAACTCCAAACACCTGAACCCAACAGGATGCAGGTTCAAACTGTAAAACACAAAAAGGTAAAAAGAGCTCTCATTAATATTAATAAGAACGTGCTGCTACTTCAATAAAGATGTAGTGACTTCACCTTTCAACTCTGCAGCTCCACCAGTGGCTCCATCTATACACTCATGTTATGCAGCCAAACACAAATAAAAACCCACAGAAACTGATTTAAGATTCCACTCAAGATCCCAAAGATGCCAAATATGTCAAGATGAACTTTGGGGAAAAGTCAACAAGTGATTCACATGAAATCTGCAACATTTTCATTTCATGTGATGGTGATGCCATTTAAGAAGCATGGTGTGTTTGGTTTGAATATCTCACTCAGTCTGGCTTTAGTCTCATTAAAACAAACATAAAGGACATTTTAAGGTGAAAAACTGTTTCAGAGCTTCAGAGTGAATTATCCAGTGTAGGAGTTTCTTGTTATATTAAGGTTTTAAATGTGGAGCTCAACATTGCTCTGCCACAGTCAATGGACTAAACCGCTGAAGACGAAAATAGACTTTAGCATTAAGATACTCAGTGTGGATCAGTATAATATCAGCCTCACGTCTGCAGTTTACCACAACTTTCACATCATATAAATCTCAGCACAGCAGAAAAAAAATGGTGTCTGACCTCAGAGTCTCCAGTCTGCAGTGTGGACTCTCCAGAAAGCCACACAGCTGCTTCACTCCTGAATCCTGCAGCTTGTTTCCAGTCAGCTCCAGCTCTCTCAGATGGGAGGGGTTGGACTTCAGAGCTGAGGCCAGAGAAGCACAGCTGATCTCTGACAAACTGCAGCCCCTCAATCTGAATAAAGAATAAATGATTTAACTTTAGAAGTTTTTCTGCTTGAAATCATTCAGTGTTTAATAATCTGTTCAGAGATGAAGAAGCTTTAGAATGTAGAAGTTTAGAAAACAGAAACTCCAAACACCTGAACCCAACAGGATGCAGGTTCAAACTGTAAAACACAAAAAGGTAAAAAGAGCTCTCATTAATATTAATGAGAACGTGCTGCTACTTCAATAAAGATGTAGTGACTTCACCTTTCAACTCTGCAGCTCCACCAGTGGCTCCATCTATACACTCATGTTATGCAGCCAAACACAAATAAAAACCCACAGAAACTGATTTAAGATTCCACTCAAGATCCCAAAGATGCCAAATATGTCAAGATGAACTTTGGGGAAAAGTCAAATGATTCACATGAAATCTGTAACATTTTCATTTCATGTGATGGTGATGCCATTTAAGAAGCATGGTGTGTTTGGTTTGAATATCTCACTCAGTCTGGCTTTAGTCTCATTAAAACAACATAAAGGACATTTTAAGGTGAAAAACTGTTTCAGAGCTTCAGAGTGAATTATCCAGTGTAGGAGTTTCTTGTTATATTAAGGTTTTAAATGTGGAGCTCAACATTGCTCTGCCACAGTCAATGGACTAAACCACTGAAGACGAAAATAGACTTTAGCATTAAGATACTCAGTGTGGATCAGTATAATATCAGCCTCACGTCTGCAGTTTACAACAACTTTCACATCATATAAATCTCAGCACAGCAGAAAAAATAGTGTCTGACCTCAGAGTCTCCAGTCTGCAGTGTGGACTCTCCAGAAAACCAGACAGCTGCTTCACTCCTGAATCCTGCAGCCTGTTTCCACTCAGCTCCAGCTCTCTCAGATGGGAGGGGTTGGACTTCAGAGCTGAGGCCAGAGAAGCACAGCTGATCTCTGACAAACTGCAGTCCAACAATCTGAATAAAGAATAAATGATTTAACTTTAGAAGCAAGTTTTTCTCCTTGAAATCATTCAGTGTTTAATAATCTGTTCAGAGATGAAGAAGCTTTAGAATGTAGAAGTTTAGAAAACAGAAACTCCAAACACCTGAACCCAACAGGATGCAGGTTCAAACTGTAAAACACAAAAAGGTAAAAAGAGCTCTCATTAATATTAATAAGAACGTGCTGCTACTTCAATAAAGATGTAGTGA
>NW_025743648.1:0-2911 GCF_021292245.1 Micropterus dolomieu
TTATCTCTCCAGACTCTGTCAGGCTGCTGGACGGGACTAGTCTGTGCTCAGGCAGACTGGAGGTGAAGTCTAACCAGAGGTGGTCCTCAGTGTGTGAAGCTGACTTTGACCAGCAGGATGCAGAGGTGGTCTGTAGGGAGCTCGGCTGTGGGGCTCCTTCAGTCCTCCAGGGGGCGCTCTATGGAGAAGTGGAGGCTCCGATGTGGACCAAAGAGTTCCAGTGTGGAGGCCATGAGTCTGCTCTCCTGGACTGTAGAAGCTCAGGCTCAGCTAGAAACACCTGCTCACCTGGAAAAGCTGTTGGACTCACCTGCTCAGGTAGAAGAGGAGCTGCAGCTTTGATTTGCTTCATTTCTCTTCTGATGAAACTCACTTTATTGTTTTACTGATGACTCTCTGGTTTCTGTTCAGAGCCTGATGATGTCAGGTTGGTGGGAGGAGCCAGTCGCTGTGCAGGAACACTGGAGGTGAAACAGGGAGACTGGAGACCAGGGAGTGTCTCTCTCTGGACCCTGAAGACAGCAGCTGGTGTCTGTAGAGAGCTGGACTGTGGCTTTGCTGTTTCTGTAGGAGAGAGAAAGGAGTCCTCAGACAGACCTGTGTGGTGGATCTGGTCTGACTGTGTTCAGTCTGGATCTGCTCTGAGGGAGTGTGCATCATCAACTTCCTCTTCCTCCATCCTGGATCTCACCTGCTCAGGTAAGCCCCTCAGTGACATCATGTATGACATCATGTATGACAGTAATGTCTCCAGTGTGTCCTCTCCTCTGTCTCAGTGTCTCAGTGGTTTCCATTGGACTGAACTGTAAAGTTCTCCAGGACAGTGACGTCCTAAAGTGTAGAGAGGTGGGCTTGTTTCTGGAAGCTTCACCTGACAGGACACACCTGGAGGAACCTGTCTGTCTGTCTGTCTCTGTGTTTGGGGACGTCCCACCAGGTGGATCCAGTCCCTCCTTTTACAGTCTGTCATCGCTCTGCTCCATGTTTGTTCCCCGTGTCAGACGTGTGACATCACTTCCTTCTTCAGGGGCCATTTTGTTGATGTGACCTTTCATCATCTGTGTGTTTACAGACCTGCTGCTTCAGCCCAACATCTCTGCGTCCTCCTCCGTGGACGGGGTCTCCGAGGCCCAGCAGCAGGGCTTTCAGGTGTCCAGGGGCTCCACCTTCACCATCAGCTGCTCCATCCAGCCACAGTACCCAGGAGGCTCCTTCCAGCTCGCCTTCACCTCCTCCATCACATCACACAACTACACCCAGCCAGCTGTCAATCACTCTGCCCACTTCCTGTTTCCTGCCGCAGAGCCCGCCCACCAAGGAAACTACAGCTGTGTTTATCACGTCCATGTTTTTTCTCATGACTTCTCCTCTGAGAGCCGTCGGCTGTCTCTCACTGTCTCAGGTAAGCTGAAGCAGAGCAGCTGAAACGTCACACTGACTGTTTCCATGCAGCTTTGGAAAAGATGATCCGTCCAAACTGACTGAAAATGACACTGTGACTGCTGTCATGTACGGTGGCCCTGAGGGCGCAACTCACTGGAAACTGAGCTAACATAGAAGTTTTGGCGTTGTTTCCCTGCCGTGCCCGGCGTGTTCGTCCCTTTGCAGTTTGCTCTGGAAACAGTTTCCATCGTCTTCTGTGCTTCATGCAGCGTTTGTGTATTTGGATGTTTTTCTCACTCGCGGTATTTTTTTCTAAAAGTTGTGCATGTGTTGTTAAATTGGTGAAGTCACTGAGTTGCGGCCCCCCATCCTCACAAACAGGAAGTAAGCAGTAAACTCTACATCAGAGTCCTCCACCATGTCCCCCCAGCTAGCACTAACTGAAGCCGTCTGGTCTGTGGACTTGCAGAGTTATTAGCATGGAGCTACAGCACTCACAGGAGTCAGTAAACGACGCCTGAGCATGTTTAACTCCCACTCAGAGATGCAGAGGTCCTGCATCCTAGTGTGGTAGGGAAACGCCCACATGTCAGGCCACATACACAAGTCTCACCAGAGTCCAGTTTTATTTCTACAGGCCAGAATCAGATTCTTAACCCAGAGGGCTTTATAATCTGTCCAACAAAGGACCCCCTCTGTCCTCAGAGCCTCGATCCAGATAAACAAACTCCACAAAAAGGAGAAGCATCAGGAGGATCAGCAGAGGAGAGACCCCCCTTTAGATCAGACAGGCAGGAAATGTCGTCTTTACAGAGCAGACAGACGGACCAGGAGGACAACAACTATATGAACAAACCCAATGAAGGTATCAAGTGCAAACATTTAAGATGATATGAAGTGGAAGGGGCGCCAGTTAGCTCAGCTGGTAGAGAGCATGTTGAGTCCTGAACACAGCAGCCCGGGTTGAAGTCCAGCCTGTGGCCCTTTGCTGCATGTCATCCCCTCTCTCTCCCACTGTTTCAACTGTCCTATCAAAAAATATAGAGGAAGTGAAGTTTAAGAGATGAGTCTCTGTCAGACCAACCTGGGAACCATCGGCTGTCGACTGGAGCTGATTTCAATGCAGATAAATTAATAGAAAGCTAAATCCCTGTCAGACGATAGCCGATGGGTTCCCAGAATGCATTTGGGCCGATGCGTTCCGCCACTTTCCCTCTCCAAGCAGACCGTTTACTTGCATGCAAACAAAGCCCACTCAACTGTGATTGGTCGATCATTCTCGGACTACAAACAGTAGAACCTTGGCCCTTGCCACCAGATTCTTCGCTCTGCCACCACAAAGCTCTTTACAGGTGGGCACTGCCCACATGAGGTTTCTACGCTGCAAACTAGTGGGCGGGGCCTCGTTAGGGGAATTCCGGCTTACGACTGATCATAGTATTTAAAAGGTGCTAATACAGGTGTCATTGCTGTGGATTAAGTAGGCCTACATAATCAGCCCTTCTCGAGGACCCCCTTTCAGCTGGAG
>NW_025743648.1:2931-3512 GCF_021292245.1 Micropterus dolomieu
ATAAACTGTTTCGGCAGTTGAACTTCTTTGCCCCTCTGCTTGTTTCTTGCCCCCAGATTCCAGATCATAGTATTTAAAAGGTGCTAATACAGGTGTCATTGCTGTGGATTAAGTAGGCCTACATAATCAGCCCTTCTCGAGGACCCCCTTTCAGCTGGAGGCTTTAGGCAGTTGAACTTCTTCTCTGGTTGCGACGGCTCTGCTTGTTTCTCCAGATTCTGCGTTCAGATATGTGTTGATAGAGATTCCTGACGGACTGAAGTGGTTTTGGGAGATTTCAGGTCTCTACAGTTTGTGTTTAATGGGAGCTGATGTCTGTCCATGCGTTTGATCAGATCCAACAGGTCTTCTCATCAAAGTGGTCGTCCTGCCGCTGACTCTGCTGTTGGTGATCGCTGCCCTTTGTTTCTACCGTAAGGTACTGACACACGTCTGTTGTTTAGAGGCCTGAGATGAAGCACTCGCTCTGTGTTTACTGACCTGAAGAAGAGGAGGAGTGATGCACTAACTCACATGTGTGTGCTGTCATGTCTCTCCAGGCCAGCAGGGGGCAGAAGCCGGGCAGGCAGGAGGACATCGAG
>NW_025743649.1:0-625 GCF_021292245.1 Micropterus dolomieu
TGTGATTCAATACGTGGACGACATTCTCCTATGTAGTTCATCAGAACAACAATGTGAGGAGGATACCATGACGATATTGTCAGCATTGGCCAAAGGAGGGCACAAAGTTAGCAAGGACAAACTTCATTTCTGTCAGACTGAAGTAGAGTATAGGTATAGGTATAGTCGCTCGTGGATTTGCGATTACGCAATAAAAACAGCTCCATTACGAGCTATGATAAGAGCAGCAGGCCAGGCGGCCAAATCAGCCCAGTTGTACTGGACTGAGGAAGCCGAAGGGGCCTTCCAAGCACTAAAACAGGATTTGCGTTCTGCTCCAGCACTGGGCAATTCAGACTATTCTAAACCATTCCACCTGTATGTAGCTGAAAGATCAGGGTTTGCGAGTGCTGTGCTAATGCAAGATACTCAGGTAAACAACCACTGGCATATTACAGTACAAAACTGGATAACATTGAGATGGGCCTGCCACCGTGTTATCAGGGATTGGCAGCAGCAGTTTTTGCATTTCAAAAAGCCTCTTCCTTTCGATTTGTTCTAACCCAAGCTAGGAAAACAGGATACGAAGTCATCCTGTCTGCACCGGAACTCACTATCCAACGGTGCAACACAGTGAATCCAGCAA
>NW_025743649.1:645-2146 GCF_021292245.1 Micropterus dolomieu
CGTTCTGCTCCAGCACTGGGCAATCCAGACTATTCTAAACCCTTCCACCTGTATGTAGCTGAGAGATCAGGGTTTGCGAGTGCCGTGCTAATGCAAGATACTCAGGTAAACAACCACAGACTTATTACAGTACAAACCTGGATAACATTGAGATGGGACTGCCACCGTGTTATCAGGGATTGGCAGCAGCAGTTTTTGCATTTCAAAAAGCCTCTTCCTTGACAATGGGACATCCAGTGATTTTGTATACATCCCATCAATTGCATGCTCTGCTCACCAGTCCTCGATTTGTTCTAACCCAAGCTAGGAAAACAGGATACGAAGTCATCCTGTCTGCACCGGAACTCACTATCCAACGGTGCAAGACAGTGAATCCAGCAACACGTATGGTGCTGCCAGTAGATGGAACACCACATGACTGCATACAGGTAACAGACACGTTCATGAGAATAAGCGAGGATTTGCACAATCAACCAATCCCAGCTGATTTGACATTCTTTGTTGATGGCTCTTGTTTCAGAGACGCCACAGGTAATCATGCAGGATATGCAGTGGTACAGCTAAACAAAGATAATACCTTTACAGACGTTCAAACCACCAGTGTACCTCAACCATGTTCAGCACAGTTAGCAGAAATCAAGGCTCTAACAGCAGCCTGTAAGCTGGCAAAGGGAAAGCGTTTGAACGTATACACAGACTCAGCTTATGCATATGGAGTGTGTCATGTGCATGGCAACACTTGGAAACAGAGAGGGTTCTGCAGAGCAGATGGAACTCCGGTAATACATGGAGAAGCCGTCTCTGCATTATTAGAAGCGATCCATGAACCAACCGCAGTAGCAATTATAAAGTGTCCAGCACATCAAAAAACAGACACTCTGATAGCTCGAGGTAACAACCAAGCAGATGAAACTGCTAAACGAGCCGCAGTAGGAGAAGTTATGGGTCCAATGGTAGTAGTTGAGGATTGTGAACCACTTACAAATTTGTCATCTCTCATTGCAGCACAAGAAGCAGCTGACGTGTATGAGAAGTCCATGTGGCTAAAGAAAGGGGCCAGACAAGTAACTGAGGATGGACCCCAGAAAGGATTATGGAGGGGTCCACATGGCCATTTTGTGCTGCCTATTTGTTTAACACGCTTTGCTATAAGGAACGCTCACGGACCAGACCATTGTTCCAGAGGACAGGTACTTAGGCGCGTAGAGGCAGTATGGTGGTCACCTTATCTGGCAGCCACCGTAGATAGGACATTGAACGAATGTCAGGGTTGCGCTCTTTTCAACACAAGAAAGTCATTTTCAGCCCCTCTGGCTCACATACCAGCGCCAGATGGTCCGTTTAGACATCTCATAATAGACTATGTGGACATGACAGAGAGGGTAAACAGAATGAGGTATATTCTAGTAGTAGTTGACAGATTCAGTAGATGGATTGAAGCAACACCAACCGCCAGCCCAGACTACAAGTCAGTGGCAAAGTTCTTATGCAGGGAAGTTTT
>NW_025743649.1:2166-3345 GCF_021292245.1 Micropterus dolomieu
GATCAGATGTCCATTTTAACTCCTAAACTATAGCATTAGTTTACTTTCATTAGCTCTTCTATGCCGTATGAGTCAAATGCTTCCCACAACCGAACCTCCAGGCTCATTGTTCAGCAAATGTTTATGTTCCCTGTATCCAACCATCTTTTTATCACCTTAGTTAGAGAATAAAGTCACTGTAATATAATCAAGAGCTGTGTGTGTTGCCTATTTCTAGTTCCTGCAAAGAGAATTGACCCTTTAGATATGAGACTGACTGATTGATTTAAGATAATTGAGCGATTATTAACTAACTGATCACTAGTAATAATTGTATAATTATTCAAAACTACCTAGAGGTCCAGAGGCTCTAGGATTATAACAACTCCGGTGGTGCCCTTAACGAGGAAATTTTGATTTTATGAATATTAATTCATAATTGGGTATCAATTCTCATAAATTTATTAAAATGCATAACTAAAATTTTTAGGTCTGCTACAATAAAGTGTCCAGCACATCAAAAAACAGACACTCTGATAGCTCGAGGTAACAACCAAGCAGATGAAGCTGCTAAACGAGACGCAGTAGGAGAAGTTATGGGTCCAATGGTAGCAGTTGAGGATTGTGAACCACTTACAAATTTGTCATCTCTCATTGCAGCACAAGAAGCAGCTGACGTGTATGTGAAGTCCATGTGGCTAAAGAAAGGGGCCAGACAAGTAACTGAGGATGGACCCCAGAAAGGATTATGGAGGGGTCCACATGGCCATTTTGTGCTGCCTATTTGTTTAACACGCTTTGCTATAAGGAACGCTCATGGACCAGACCATTGTTCCAGGGGACAGGTACTTAGGCGCGTACAGGCAGTATGGTGGTCACCATATCTGGCAGCCACCGTAGATAGGACATTGAACGAATGTCAGGGTTGCGCTCTTTTCAACACAAGAAAGTCATTCTCAGCCCCTCTGGCTCACATACCAGCGCCAGATGGTCCGTTTAGACATCTCATAATAGACTATGTGGACATGACAGAGAGGGTAAACAGAATGAGGTATATCCTAGTAGTGGTTGACAGATTCAGTAGATGGATTGAAGCAACACCAACCGCCAGCCCAGACTATAAGTCAGTGGCAAAGTTCTTATGCAGGGAAGTTTTTCCACGATTCGGCTTACCAGACAAGATCAGTTCAGACAACGGAC
>NW_025743649.1:3365-4585 GCF_021292245.1 Micropterus dolomieu
TGCATTATTAGAAGCAATCCATGAACCAACCGCAGTAGCAATTATAAAGTGTCCAGCACATCAAAAAACAGACACTCTGATAGCTCGAGGTAACAACCAAGCAGATGAAGCTGCTAAACGAGCCGCAGTAGGAGAAGTTATGGGTCCAATGGTAGCAGTTGAGGATTGTGAACCACTTACAAATTTGTCATCTCTCATTGCAGCACAAGAAGCAGCTGACGTGTATGAGAAGTCCATGTGGCTAAAGAAAGGGGCCAGACAAGTAACTGAGGATGGACCCCAGAAAGGATTATGGAGGGGTCCACATGGCCATTTTGTGCTGCCTATTTGTTTAACACGCTTTGCTATAAGGAACGCTCATGGACCAGACCATTGTTCCAGGGGACAGGTACTTAGGCGCGTACAGGCAGTATGGTGGTCACCATATCTGGCAGCCACCGTAGATAGGACATTGAACGAATGTCAGGGTTGCGCTCTTTTCAACACAAGAAAGTCAGCCAGATGGTCCGTTTAGACATCTCATAATAGACTATGTGGACATGACAGAGAGGGTAAACAGAATGAGGTATATCCTAGTAGTGGTTGACAGATTCAGTAGATGGATTGAAGCAACACCAACCGCCAGCCCAGACTACAAGTCAGTGGCAAAGTTCTTATGCAGGGAAGTTTTTCCACGATTCGGCTTACCAGACAAGATCAGTTCAGACAACGGACCACACTTTGTAGCACAGGTCATAAAGACAATGCTCCAAATGTTGGGCATTAAACAAAGATTTGGGTGTGTATATCATCCACAATCACAAGGGACAGTGGAACGAGCTAACGGAACTTTGAAAGCAAAACTAGCTAAGATAATAGAGGACAGCAGAGGTAAGCTAAAGTGGGTAGATGCTCTTCCGCTAGCACTAATGGCAATGAGATTGCAAACTAACAGAATAACACATCTAACACCGCATGAAATGTGGACTGGGAGGCCAATGCCTTTTCCATACTTGAGAGGTCCATATGAAGGGCCATCTCTTGAACAGTTAGAAAATGAGTTTTCAAGTTATGTCCAGCATTTAACTAGAATCCACAGAACTGTCTTCCAACAGGTCAAAGGAGCCACTGAGGAAAGAGACACTGCCATACCAGAGCGCCAACAAACAATACGCCCTGGTGAGTGGGTGTATGTCAAGGTGTTCAAAAGAAAGTGGAACCAACCCAGACGAGAAGGCCCA
>NW_025743649.1:4605-11247 GCF_021292245.1 Micropterus dolomieu
TGATAGCTCGAGGTAACAACCAAGCAGATGAAGCTGCTAAACGAGCCGCAGTAGGAGAAGTTATGGGTCCAATGGTAGCAGTTGAGGATTGTGAACCACTTACAAATTTGTCATCTCTCATTGCAGCACAAGAAGCAGCTGACGTGTATGAGAAGTCCATGTGGCTAAAGAAAGGGGCCAGACAAGTAACTGAGGATGGACCCCAGAAAGGATTATGGAGGGGTCCACATGGCCATTTTGTGCTGCCTATTTGTTTAACACGCTTTGCTATAAGGAACGCTCACGGACCAGACCATTGTTCCAGGGGACAGGTACTTAGGCGCGTACAGGCAGTATGGTGCTCACCATATCTGGCAGCCACCGTAGATAGGACATTGAACGAATGTCAGGGTTGCGCTCTTTTCAACACAAGAAAGTCATTCTCAGCCCCTCTGGCTCACATACCAGCGCCAGATGGTCCATTTAGACATCTCATAATAGACTATGTAGACATGACAGAGAGGGTAAACAGAATGAGGTATATCCTAGTAGTGGTTGACAGATTCAGTAGATGGATTGAAGCAACACCAACCGCCAGCCCGGACTATAAGTCAGTGGCAAAGTTCTTATGCAGGGAAGTTTTTCCACGATTCGGCTTACCAGACAAGATCAGTTCAGATAACGGACCACACTTTGTAGCACAGGTCATAAAGACAATGCTCCAAATGTTGGGCATTAAACAAAGATTTGGGTGTGTATATCATCCACAATCACAAGGGACAGTGGAACGAGCTAACGGAACTTAAAACTAGCTAAGATAATAGAGGACAGCAGAGGTAAGCTAAAGTGGGTAGATGCTCTTCCGCTAGCACTAATGGCAATGAGATCGCAAACTAACAGAATAACGCATCTAACACCGCATGAAATGTGCACTGGGAGGCCAATGCCTGTTCCATACTTGAGAGGTCCATATGAAGGGCCATCTCTTGAACAGTTAGAAAATGAGTTTTCAGGTTATGTCCAGCATTTAACTAGAATCCACAGAACTATCTTCCAACAGGTCAAAGGAGCCACTGAGGAAAGAGACGCTGCCATACCAGAGCGCCAACAAACAATACGCCCTGGTGAGTGGGTGTACGTCAAGGTGTTCAAAAGAAAGTGGAACCAACCCAGACGAGAAGGCCCATTTAAAGTCGTCCTTGCCACACCATCAGCCTTGAAAGTAGAAGGTAAGAATGTTTGGTTCCATCTAAACCACTGCTGCAGAGCAAATGAGCCAGAAGGAGCAACTGAGGCAGTCAGAGGAGGAAGGCACACGGGATCCGATGGGGACGGTGACACCGCCCCGCAGGGAGCTAGACGATCCCAGAGCCCAGAGGGAGACAGACAAAGGAGCGGGGAGCCCGCCCTGCAGGGGGAGAGACGATCCGACAGACTGCCCGCCAGACGGACCAGCATTAGACGAACCAGTGACAGCGCAACCAGTAGTGGATCCTTACCTCCAAGAAGATGTCACAGATGCAGATAGTACACCCCTTGATTCAGCAGGACAGTCAGGATCAGATAGAGATATCCATGAATCAGAAGAATCAGGTGACTCAGGTTCAGAAGGAGATAGAGCAGAACAAGGAACTGCAGAAACCCAGCCAAGCTCACTACCAAGTCCCTACGCAGACACAATCCCAAGACCAACACCAAGCCCAATCACAGAGTCAGGACCAGGGTCAGATTCAGGTTCCAGTACAAGAGCAACCCCAAGGTCATGTACAGGTTCGGGTACATACGCAAGTCCGACAGAAAGTAGCCCAGAAACAGGACATGAAACAGGATCAGGAGGAGAATCAGGTTCAAAGCGAGACAGTCCCTATGCAAGAACAGAAACAGAGCCCGAAGAAACAGACCCAGAAGAGGGACAGACAGAAACTCCAAGACAGGCAGCTGGTGATGTGGGTAGCAGTGACAGCAGTCCTAGCACTACTAGCATGTCAGGTTCCAGATATGATTCCTCAGAAAGAGAACGGTCCCCCGAGACAGGGACAGATGATTGAATGTGCACTAGCAGTAGCAACAGTAGCAGTGCAGGAAGGTAAATGGCCAAAAAGTGACAAACTAAATTTGACTTATGTAAGAACAACCATGCTAAAAAAGATTCTGACTCAAGGACCAGGAGGTCACATATTAGAAAATCAGCCAGCTGATAAACAATGCGAAGCTGAAGGAGTGGTGGCAATAACGGCAAGCTGTAGTTCTAACAGGTGTACAGATGAAGTGACAGGAACAACTGTAGATAGACAACTAGCCCGAAAGCTGATTAAGTCCCTGCCATGCCAACAACGAAGGGGACTGGCAGATGATCAGCCAAAAGCAACGTTGAGGCCTAGCAAACGACAACCCAGGGTATTACAGAAGACCAAGTCCAGTATACAACAGACTAGGACCAAACCGAGAGTAAAACCCGTGATACAGGGAGAAAGTATGTTTCGTCAATGGCTACAATATTCTGCTCAGCAGGTTAGCTCTCAGTCCTGCATAGCCTGTTACAATGGCAGAAGAGTACCTCAAATATTGCCCATAAGTTTTGACGCGTGCCAACACCACAATGATTGTTTTGCTTATTGCATGCTAAGAATGATGGCAAAGAAACTTGACGGATGGTCGCAGAATAGAACTAATTGTCCATCCTACATGGACCCATTATTGGAACATTGGGTACCACAGACGGCCGTTAGGACTATGATGGTTAAAGGACCAGAAGCCAAACTACAATGTCACCGCAAGCGTAAGGTAGAGAATGGCAAAACAGTGCTAGCACACGATAAATGCGATACAACTGCTAAAGCTAAGTTTCAATGCCAACAGGTAGTGGCAGACTATGCTCCATTTAGAGTTCAGCAAAATCAGAGTGATGCCGATATCCCCATACCGTTCCTAGGTTGAGGCACGTATGCTATGGCAGACATTTTCTGGTTATGTGATGATCGCTTGAAAGTAGAGTTGCCACCACATTGGACTGGGATATGTGCTCCAGTCATAGTAACAGGACAGATAACAGTGCTCAGTCAAACAAACATAGCAGAATCAAAACATATTGCTAGGAGCTTGAAGATTGACAAAGAAGACAAGGTATATGTAGCTTGGAATCAGGAACCTCACGGTGTGCCGTCAGACCATCGAGCATTAGGAGAAGATTGGATTATATCTGGACAAATAGCAGGGTCAGTTCCCCTACTTGACCAAGCCATAAATGCACAATACATAGCGCGAAACAGTCGTTGGATATCCTATCTTTGGTGGAATCATCAAAGTTACGTGCATTGGACAATATCGGCCATAGAAACTGTCCGCGAGCAACTACATGCTACATCACTGATGGTGATACAGAACAGGTTTGTACTAGACACAATGTTAGCAGAAGAACAGGGTGTATGTAAGTACTTCGGAGATGAGTGCTGCACAGTAATATCCATGAACACAGGGCAAGAAGGGAATCTTACTAAGCTTTTAGAATCACTAAAACAAATGAGGGATGAACAGGTTAAACACTCAAATTGGAACACGAAACAGACATCCATATGGGAGTGGTTTCAGAACATGTCCTGGATTAAAATTCTCCAAACAATAGGAATGGTGATTGGCTCGTTGATCTTGATAGCTATGGTGATCATGTGCTGTGTATTCCCATTGATCAGGATCATGATCGGCAGAATGATGTCATTAGTCACAGGACAGTATCCGCTCTACATCTATAATGATGTGGATGTAGGGATAGAGATGAAGCCCATAAAAGTCGGGATGGAAGTTTCATCAGCATACGGAAACCCGGCAGTTCCATCCGCACCACCTAAACCATCTTTGAGTGAGAATGAGTACATCATCATGGATCAGGACCTTTGGCAAATTCAGGAATAAATAGGATCAAAATGACAGAAGACCAAAAACCAAAACGAAGTAGAAATAGACCAGGTAAAAGAAAGCCCAACAATATAATGAAAAACTACAACCCCTTTTAGACATGTTACCATATGGACCGGTAACACTAGCAAACTCCAGAACAAAATTACAACACTATTACAGGTCAGTTCAGTCTAAAGATTACCCATTGTTGCCTCCACCCTACAGATTTTGTTTAACTGCCGTTTGTTGCGAAAGATGGACAACAAGAGTATATCAGGAAGCTACAGGATTAGTTATAAGATGTAGCAAGATAAAGCTATCATATACTTATGAGCTAGTAAATAAGACCTATTGCATGCCCCTAGTTACCACAACAGAGAAAGAAGTAATTAGCATTCAGGCAGGTACCACGACGTTGTTCACGACCTACCCAGCATTGACAAGACAGGGCAGTGATCATTTTAGGCAATTGTCAGAAAAATGTGAGTCAATGCATAGACGACACTTATGTCTACGCCTCCTGCACACAGGAAAGAAACCTACTACTAAGTACCGAGCCTGCCCAAAACATAACGTTGTGCCAGTAGAGGACTAACTGTCTGTTATTCTTTTAATAGATACAAACATGGCTGAAGAACAAGGAAATGCCAGAGCAGGCAACCAACCGAATTATTCCCCTCAGTTAGGGCAGAGTCAGGAAAGTTGGGAGTACTGGAGAAGCCAGAATTATACACTAGGGCCACAACCTCAACCCAGGCCACCATTGCTCAGCAATTATCAGATTACTCTGGCCAGCACAGGATTCACCGCACAGTCAGTGCATGGGGAGCGTCCACCGCCACCTCCATACTCATGGTCTACCATGGAACCTAACAGTGCGCTGCCATCATCGTCAAGATCATGGCCGCCAGCTACACCGACCCAAGGAGGGTTTGGGCTGCAGCCACCCCCAAGATCCATGCTAAGGCAACTACTCACTTAACCAACGCCACACTCTCCAGGCCAGATGTGGACCGCGCCAGCTCCACCACGCTCACAACCAACAAACCCACCAGTTAACTGGAACCAAGTTGCACCACCAGTTCATACTGATGAACCAGGGGACATGGCATCCCAACCATGTTGTCATTTCAGAGCGATGCTTGCACAGCAGGAAGCACATCATAATCTCTTTATTAACTCTGAGGGATCACTTCAGTTCCTTGATGCACAAGAACCTCCACCCCCTGATTGGCGTGCAGTACCACGTACTCTACCCAGTATACAGAGTCTCATGGCATTCAAATGCATAGAAAGAGTGTTGGAAGATGCACCAAGTCAAGTTGCGGATCCATACAATCCATTAGTACCACTAGCCGACCTGGCAGCAGGACAAGCTGCAATGGGGTTTACAGAGCAGCAAGGACCTCACACTCCCACTGGTGCACGCCCACGCTCAGTTTCCCCACACACCTCAGACATGAGCTTCACTGATGGATATTCTACGGACTCAATACATCAATATAGTCCAACAACGCCTGATCCAAGACCACAGGATACTATGCCAGTGCCAGGGGAATCTCCCACAGTTCATTCTCCTCAACAGCCATGCAATGACGACACACCACTCGCAGAGCAACCAGCATTTCTAGACAACCTCCCGGAGGACAAACAACCCCTTAGACGAAGTGCACGAATTCAGGCCTATTCCCTTGCTACACCTACAACACAACAAGCACCTGATGAGTCCACTCCAGGGGACATTTCCCCAGCCATCACTGATGGAGATCCTGATTATTGGGGCAAGATACCCCTGCAAGAGTTCTACCAACTCCTGAATGAGATGCAGCCTGCACAAATCGCCGCCCGTAGGAGAGATAGACGCCGTGCTTTGGGCTGCATAGCAGCAAGACTCCGTCAGCAGACGGAACAACTTCGCAGAGCACCCGCCAAGCAACATGACCTTCAATTCTTGACAGAATGTTGTAACACCCTACAAACCCGCTGTGAACAACTGGAGAAACGCTGTGAGCAATTGGAAGCAGCGATGTACATCGTCCAAATGAAGTAACTGTTCCTCTAGGGATGGACATTTTTTAGTCTCATCACTGGAAGTTTTTTATATATTTATTTGTTATATGCCTGTGTGATAACTTTGCAAATTTTCACCACTTACGTCAATTTATGCTTGCACAACATATTATAGCAAAAAAACAGCTCACGCACATAATCATTTCACGCACAGGAGTTTTGAGCTTGCTTAACTTATGTTAGCCAAAAAAACAGCACACGCCAAAGTAACTAGTACACATGTCTATGTAAGGTCCAGGATCCTTGTGCACACATGTACACATGTTGAACTGCTGAGTCTCGGGTGGGCTAGGCATTACAATGTCAATGATTCCCCTTGACCAGAACGAGGACATGTTTGACTTACACTGGGGGAAATAAGTATTTGACCCCTTGCTGATTTTACAGGTTTGCCCACTTACAAAGAATGCGACGATCTATAATTTTAATCATATGTACATTCTAACAGTGAAAGACAGAATCCCAAAGAAAATTCCAGAAAATCACATCGTATGAATTTATTAAAATTGATAACCATCTGAGGAATGATGAATGATGAGGAAAAACAAGTATTTGACCCCCTGGACAAACAGCATGTTAATATTTTGTAGAAAAGCCATTATTGGCCAGCACAGATGTCAAACGGTTTTTATAGTTGGTGACAAGGTTTGTGCACATTTCGGCAGGGTTGTTGGCCCACTCCTCCCTGCAGACAGCCTC
>NW_025743649.1:11267-14411 GCF_021292245.1 Micropterus dolomieu
TCAATTTATGCTTGCACAACATATTATAGCAAAAAAACAGCTCACGCACATAATCATTTCACGCACAGGAGTTTTGAGCTTGCTTAACTTATGTTAGCCAAAAAAACAGCACACGCCAAAGTAACTAGTACACATGTCTATGTAAGGTCCAGGATCCTTGTGCACACATGTACACATGTTGAACCGCTGAGTCCAATTATCATCACAGAGTACGGTCTAGACCTGCTCTTTTATGAAAAGCGCTGTGAGATAACTGTTGTTGTGATTTGGCGCTATATAAATAAAATTGAATTGAATTGAATTGAATTGAATTGAGTCTCGGGTGGGCTAGGCATTACAATGTCAATGATTCCCCTTGACCAGAACGAGGACATGTTTGACTTACATTACATTTTCTTTATTTCTCATATTATGATGAAAGTGCTGTTTGGATCCGTATGCAAACATGTGTTGAACCAAAGACCATGGGTGGTACTTTTATTGTCACCTAATCCACACTTCATCTCACAATGCTAACATTGCCTTCAGTGACACCCCATGATTCAGAAGCACTACTTCACTTAGTATATTACCAAAATGCTGCACAACACAAGTCAAGTTGGAGGATCCACGTATTCAGCTCATTAGTGTGCTATCTACGTGTTGAACCAGTAATCACGGGATAGTAGGTCCCATTTATCAGTGCATTACAGTATAGATGATTGAATGTGCGGCCTCACAGCCGCAAAGGAGGGAAGTGTTGAATAATGTCTAATTCCTAGATTGTTTGTTAGGTTCTTTTTCTATATTTATACACCTTGTTGGTTTACAATATGTTATAACTACTGAGTGTTTAACTACTGAGTGTTTAATGAGTGTGTTCAAACTCATATTTTATTCTTATACTCTGTGTGTTTATCATATATTATTCTTATACTCTGTGTATTCATGAACGTGTGCTTTTTCAATGTGCCTACATGAGCAGAGAAGCTGCTCAGGCCACGCAGGAAAAACCTAGCCAACCGTAACCCACACAATGGAAGCAAGGCACCTGCTGTAAGTCACGTATGCCAGGCCTGAGATCATCGCAAACTGAAGCCAAGAATGAGATCATGACATGTTGTGATTTATGGCGCCTGGTACTGCATGAAACCAAGCTTTGCGCTGCCGAAACTAAACTTGTATGAGACAAAGCACTCTCATGGTTGGCATTGTTAAATCATGTACTTATTCATTGAATCACGTTATACATGTATTAAATATGTTATTCCTTATTAATTCTTTTAAAAAATACGATTGTAAGTGTTTAAGTTTTAATGGTGTCAAACTATGCCTGTATAACTTTTAAAAAAATACGGTGGGACTGAAGTTGAAACATATTGGTGGATTTCTAATCCAGTAATGTAAAAAATATAAAGAGATAAATGGTAACAATAATTACATGTAATAATAGCTAAAAAGTGGAAATTGTAACATTAATGAAAGGGTTAATTTGGTAAAACAGTACAAGAAAAAGGCCACTAGATGGCAGTAGAGGATAAGAAATTCACCAAAGGGGAGGAGTGGTCAGCGAACACTATAGGTGGAGTTAAGGTGTAACGCCCACCTAGAAGGAGGAGATAAGGAGGAGTTAAGATGTAACGCCCACCTGAAGGGAGGGACAAGGTGGAGCTTAAGGTGAATATAAGGCGATGTTCGCTGACCACCAACTCGGTTCCATCCTGAGACCTGCAGGGATGTTGCTCGGGTTTATCTGTCCTTTTTTGGAATAAACTCTTTTGCACCGACTCTTGACCGTCTCCAGTGAAGTTTTTGACTACGCAGTTTTTGACTAAAAGAAGAAATCTAATAGAGTAATTTTATTGAGTTTATTACGTTGGTTAGGGTAGGGACCAGGTCTTTCACTGGCCCGGCCGGTCCTTATTTCCGACCCGACAATTGGCGAGGCCAGCCAGGAGATTGAGTCCAGAGGCCGAGAGTTTCTGACCGGGACGGACAGCCTGTATCTGAGACACGTGGCCACATAAAAAAGGTAAGCAGAATACCTGTTTAACCAAAATTCTGCATTTTAACTGTGTCTGAATACGGGATTTTCCGCCCAGGTGTGAATCTTAAAGTCTCCTCAATCTTGAACCTAGAATAAATTTTGAGTGCTAAAAGCAGTAAATTGAGTATAAAATATTTTACTAAAATACGAAATTTGGATTTTAATGGTGAATTGAAACTAAATAAGGAAAGAAATTAAACGCTGGAGGGGTAGAGTCGGTGCAAATCTAAATGCAGGCAAAGTGCACTAGCAGCTAAATTTGCATGTGTGTGTGTGAACCATGGTACGGAATATGTCTATGTCAAAGTGTGTAAAGCTAGTAGAGTAGATGCGCTTTTTGTGTTTAATTGTTTGCTTTTAAGGGTAAGTAGAGTAAGAGTTTTCCAGCCATTATCGTGAATACCGCTGTTTTTAAGAATCGCAGCGCTTCGACTTAGTGTCGGGGAGCTTCGATCCCATCAGAACAGGACTGCATAGGCGAAGTGAGCTGATGAAGAGATAAGAATTTAAGCGCTTGCGGATACCGCGGATTTGGAGATTGCAGAATCACAGCTGAGTGCTGGGGTGCTTCACTCACTAGGTCTGGGCTGAAATGGGCAAGTTGGCTAATAAAATAGTCATCACGTGGCTACCGCGGACTTATATCGCAGGATTTCAACTGAGTGTTGGGGCTCTTCGATGGTAGGTTCGGACTGAACGGGCGGATGTACTATAGCACGTTACCGCTAGGAGCCTAAAATAGGACGGCGGCAGGATAGGAGGATAAAGCGTGCTTAAAGTTAAAAGAAGTATTACGCTCTCATATTGAGGAAGTGAATTGAGTAGCGATTTATAAAGACAGATTTTGTGTTGAGGAAGTGTATCATTTCTGTCTAAGCCCTCATGTTGAGGAAGTGGATTGAGAGGCTATTTGTGTGTAAACTGGGCCTGTGTTGAGGAAGTGCATCAGACCCACCAATTTGGAATTAAACCTAGGCAGTGTAAATTAAGTCTGTGTTGAGGAAGTGCATCAGGCTAGTTAATTTGAAAATAAAACCTAGGCAGTGTAAATTAAGTCTGTGTTGAGGAAGTGGATCAGACAAGTCCATTTGAAAGCCTAGGTAATGTATATTAAGTCA
>NW_025743649.1:14431-16979 GCF_021292245.1 Micropterus dolomieu
ATTGCAGAATCACAGCTGAGTGCTGGGGTGCTTCACTCACTAGGTCTGGGCTGAAATGGGCAAGTTGGCTAATAAAATAGTCATCACGTGGCTACCGCGGACTTATATCGCAGGATTTCAACTGAGTGTTGGGGCTCTTCGATGGTAGGTTCGGACTGAACGGGCGGATGTACTATAGCACGTTACTGCTAGGAGCCTAAAATAGGATGGCGGCAGGATAGGAGGATAAAGCGTGCTTAAAGTTAAAAGAAGTATTACGCTCTCATGTTGAGGAAGTGGATTGAGTAGCGATTTATAAAGACAGATTTTGTGTTGAGGAAGTGTATCATTTCTGTCTAAGCCCTCATGTTGAGGAAGTGGATTGAGAGGGTATTTGTGTGTAAATTAAGTCTGTGTTGAGGAAGTGCATCAGACTAGTTAATTTGAAAAAAATAAATAAAACCTAGGCAGTGTAAATTAAGTCTGTGTTGAGGAAGTGGATCAGACAAGTCCATTTGAAAGCCCAGGTAATGTATATTAAGTCAGAAGCCGGCAGGAGATAGGAGTCAGAAAACGTACGTGCATGTAAATACTGCTGAAATAGAATAGGTAGAGTGAAAAGGGTAAAATATATGGAGAACAAATAATGTCAATACTTGAAAATATTTAATCAATATAAAATTAAAATTGAGTGTCTGATAGTAGTGAAAGGCGTGTAAAATAAATAATGTCTATGTATTAATTTGATTGACTAGTGTGAAAAAGTTGTTTAACAATTAAAACTTTGTAAATATTATTAAAGGCTCCTGAACTATTTCTGCCAGAACACTACACTCAGGAAGGAGATATAGGAACACAAGGAATAAGAACACATTTTTGGTTGGAACGAACATGTAAGGATGAGGATGGTGTAGAGCAATGGCAAACTGAACAAGAGATAAATCAGAAATTGTGGCAGTTGACAAAATTCATTAATTTGGCACAAGTGCAGGACGAGTTTCCTGACGTGCTGTGGAAAGAGGTGATGCAGGTGGTGGACACCAAAGACACTTGCAATAGTGTTGGAGCGGTTGTGCAATAACCCTAGTGCTACTGTAGCCATACCTTTAGGTCCAGCATTGGGACTGCCCGCAGGGTATGGTATACCAGGGCGCAATAGAGTGACCTCAAATCCACGACTGAGCTTCACAATAGTCCCTAGGAGAGTTAACTGGGAAACAGGCAAATTTGGGTGCATTACAAAAACACCAGCAGGAGACGGAACGGAGAGATTAGAATACAATCCCACAAGGGAAAAGAAATATAAGCCAGGAGTTACAGTAGATAAGATACTGGTAACGATAAAAACTAAAGACACAGACGAGGAACCAGAGATACGTAGAACAGCACATAGTGTAAGACAGGGCTACATGGGGGCAGGAATGGTGAAGGAACAAGGGAAAGCAACTCCAATGGGAGTGATGATAAACAATCACCCAGATCAAAAAGAATTTATTGAAAAATGCATGAAAAAGTGGCATGGGAGAACAAAAGGAAAACTAAAATGGCCTTTACAAGGCACCTTCATGGAAGCATACTGTGATGAAGTGGTAACAAATATAAAACACCATAAGTCCAGAGACACAAGTGAGAAAAGAGAAGGAAAGTGTGCAAGGGAAAGAGAGGGGTTAGGTTGGTTTAAATTCGAAGGGTACCGACACATGCATAAAGATCCACCCCCCAAACCTCCACCAGCAATTAAGAAAGTAATGATAGAACAGGAAGTGAAAACAAACCAGGGACAGCAGAAGGCCACTGCACCTGAGTGGTCAACCAAACCACCACCGCCTTATTCCCCATATAGTCGCACACCTAGGACAGGTATTTATCCAGTACTAGAAACACTTGAGGGAGAGGAGAGACAAGAAGTAGAGGGAGAGCTGCAGGGAAAGTTTACAATGACCCTGACCAAGCAGACTCACAACAAAGAAAAAGACAGAGGATGGACTGCTAATGCTGAAGAAGATCAACAAGAGAGAATGACAGCAGAAGAAATGGAGAATGAAGAGGGAGAAGAGATGGACTGGTGCCAAAGAGAGCGCACGCCTAACCCAGCAACGCTTCATCTATTGGGCAAGGCATCCCGAGGAACAAAACCTCAAGTTTCTCTGAGTATGAGCGGAGATTCACAAGGAAGAAGAGACAGAGAAAACTACTACCAGGAGGTGAGAAGAGAATTCAAGCCTGAAGTAATGAACAGAGTGGATTACTGGCTAAAGGAAGTAAGTGCTCAGACATCACCAAAGAAAGAAAGATGGGAACCAGATGACAGTAGCAGAAGACACACTAGCAGAGATACAGCTGGAGGAGAAGAATATACCCCACTCAAGCTGTCAGTTTTGCCAATCACAACAAAGCAACAACAACAGGAAAGGCTGAAAAGACAACAAGAATGGGAACAGGTCAGCCCCAAGACACGAGAAGAACGCATAAAGGAAATGAAAACACTGGATGAGACCATCCGGAGAGAGGAGGAGGAGCTGCGCAGGCTGGAAGCAGAAGAAAGGAGGCTGCTAGCACAGTGGGACAA
>NW_025743650.1:0-1141 GCF_021292245.1 Micropterus dolomieu
TTTTGGTGAAGCTGAAGCTGTTTGGTGGGTAAAAAACGCACTTTAATGCAAAGCCTGTGCACCGGAGCAAAGGGGGCCCCGGAGCTCCGCCCCTTTATAACCGATCTGCAGGAAGGGGCCTCCCTCTGAGGCCCTCTGATTCTTGTGTGTTACAGTATAATTTATAAATGCATATATAACTGAATAACTGACCCCAGAGTCTCCAGTCTGCAGTGTGGATCCTCCAGAAAACCACACAGCAGCTTCACTCCTGAATCCTGCAGCTCGTTGAAACTCAGGTCCAGCTCTCTCAGATGGGAGGGGTTGGACTTCAGAGCTGAGGCCAGAGAAGCACAGCTGATCTCTGACAAACTGCAGTGCTCCAATCTGAATAAAGAATAAATGATGGAGATAAAAATCCATTTCTAATCCAATCAGATGTGTTCAGGTTTTAAATGTGGAGCTCAACATTACTATGTCCTAATCAATGAGCTTTTCCCTAAAATGAGTAGAGGGACTTTGTCATTGTGTTATTGTGGATCATCATAATGTCAGCCTTCTACAGACATCATCCAAATGTCAGCACAACATTCATACACCTATTCATGTCAACACAGATCAATAACATGCTGCTGATCTCAGGACAGTGTGTGTGTGTTCTTTTAATGACAAACCATTTATATATGAGTTATTAATGGTTCATAAGAAAAAAAATTGTTATACTTTCCCGAGAAAGAATATAAACAATCTCAGCGTAACTCGTAAATCTACCAGTGGCAAAGCCCAAAGGATGCTACTAAGACTACCTGAAAGATGCCCCAGCTAACGTTACTGGTGGCATGGAAAAGCCTCACCGTTACAGTCCTGGGGTCTCATTTATAAAACTGTGCATAGAAACCTCACTAAAAGTGCACGTGCTCCAAAAAGCCAAAAATGGCGTACGCCAAAAAATATTCAGACTTATAAAACCGTGCGTACGCACACTTGTAAGCAAGTTCCATTTATAAATCACAATCAACTTGAAATGTGGGGCATGTGAGGGAGCTCCATGTCCGACCCTCCAAACGCCCACAGTTGCCTATAAATGGTCAGTGAAACGCCGCTCATTAATATTAATACGTCCTGACTGCAGGAAGAAAAGGAGGCAAACTCTGACAGAGAA
>NW_025743651.1:0-2358 GCF_021292245.1 Micropterus dolomieu
CGGCAGGCACTGTGCGCCGAAAGAGATCCCTATCAGGGAGACTCGAAGCCGCAGGTGCATCCGCTGGATGGACCGGAGTGTCGTTAGACAAGGCTGCATAGCGGTTGGAGAGGCCGATGTGCGGAGGAGAGGCAGCCCCGTCCGAGCCTCTCTTGCAGCCACGGACCACCACTTCAGCCCAGGTTGACTGATGCTTCGGAGTCGAGCAGGATGAAAGCCTGGGAAGACTAGAGGGGTCCCAAAATACGGTGTCCTGGATGTTAGCGGTTGCGCTAAGAGAAACAATCTGTTTGGCTTGTACTGAAGCTACATCCATAAAGCCAGTCAGCAGGGAATCTTTCTCTTTGAGTTCCTCTGAAAGTCGTCGGATGTCTTCCATAAGGTCAGCAATCTTCTTGTTCGCTTTCTTAAGGAGTGAGCAGTCCTCATGGGGCAGAGTTATCTCGGCTTGCATAGTCACCGGAGCCTTGTTGCGATCAGTAGCGTTGATCGCGTTTTTACGGTCATCTATCTTAAAATCAATGTCAGATGACTAAAATTCTTAACCCACATAAAACTTAAGTTAAATAAAAAGGATATAAAAGAGTGGATTAAAACTGGATAAGAGTTCGGTTTAAGACGGAGCTTCCGACAGGTGGCTACAGACGCTAACGCATGCGCAGTGCAGATTACGTCAGAGATCTTGTGACAAGATGAGTACTCCCCATTCACATGTTGTTCACATGTTGCCGTATGTAGGCTGACATTAGACAGTAGGGCTGTTTCAGAAAGCAGGTTCAACAAACTCTGAGCTGATTGAGCCTGAGGTGGGAAACTCCAGAAAAGTCGATCAGAATTAGTTCAGTCAAACTCAGTATTAATTTTTTTTGCAGTGGAAATGTGTCCAGCTTCAAACTGACTGTAAAGTTTTAGATAAATGCCAGATAAAAAAATCTTGCTCCTTTGGTGTTTAATGAAATGCTGTTAAAACACATTGAGTGTAATACAGGACAGTGCAGCCTGTAGATTTTATTCTGAACGATGTCCGGAGAGTCTCTGTCCATAAATCGATGACAGATTGATCATAAAAGCGCTCATGTTTAAGATCATGTTTGCGTTCAACAATTATATCTGACCGGGATTTTGATGTTTCTAAAGACTAAACATCTGCATCTAAATGGGTTCAGATGTGCTTTGACATCAACAGTGTGAATAAATAAATGAAACTGTGTCAGAAAAAAGGCCCTGATGAATCACAAAGACAGTGTTGGAGAGTTGTTTTGTTTGTTTTTAGACTGAGGGCTCAGTGTGAGCCAAGTTTGATATTGTGCGTTTGGATTTTGCCTATTATTAAATATCATAATAGATTACAGCAGAAATGAAGACATATTCAGATCACAGTTTTCTTCATTACTTTGATGCTCTGTTAGAACAAATGCCTGGTTTTAAGAACAGGTGACAAACACCAAAACTGCAAAGTGTTGTTTTCTCTTAACTCTTCATACAAACTACAAATCAGAAAGTGTCTAAATGGAAAAACTAATGAAAAGAAACAAAACCCCTTTTATTCAGTCAAAATTTAGCTCAGGGAAAACAAAACGCACACAAACTAACTTTGGATGGATGCACTTTTGTTTGGGCACAATGTTTTTTCATGAACTACAAATACTAGAAGAAAGATTCTTTTTTCCACAAAGGCAAAAAGTCAAACAAGTTCAAATAAAGTAACTAGTGGTGATACAAAACATGAACATATGTTTTGTCATTTACATCAGGACATAGATTTGCATCCACATCACATTTAAATGTTGTCTTAAAGTCACCTTTTTCAAGAACACTTCCTCTGAGCCGCTAACATCCAGCCTGCACTTCTTCTTCATCTCTCTCCTTAACATGTGCTTGTCTTGACGGCACCATTTGTTAACTCCTATTGCTTCCCACAGGTATTTACCCCAGTGACACCGTATGCTTTAATATCTCTTACTAACATCTAGTGTTGCTTGTAGATCTCTCTGACCTGATGCTTCTATGTTGTTCCTCAGATGTAAGTCGATTTGGATAAAGGCGTCTGCCACCTTAGATACAGTAGTTATTGATGACAAATCCAACCTCAGTAACTACAGTGATCTCTTTACAGATGAAAAGTTTTTTAGTTTCCATCCTCTCTCCACAGTGATTTTACATTCATGACACAGCACCCAAGCCGTTTTGGGCCCCACATCAAGCCTTTAACGGCAGGAAAACCCTGTTAATATGACCTCATAATCATTGTAGATAAGACAGTTCATGTTTGCCTTTTGTGTCTCAATGTAAAACTTCTTTAGCTTATCTGTAGAAATTAATATGAAAATAGGCAACATGAGAACCACCTCCCTTAAT
>NW_025743651.1:2378-4765 GCF_021292245.1 Micropterus dolomieu
CTTCTTCTTCATCTCTCTCCTTAACATGTGCTTGTCTTGACGGCACCATTTGTTAACTCCTATTGCTTCCCACAGGTATTTACCCCAGTGACACCGTATGCTTTAATATCTCTTACTAACATCTAGTGTTGCTTGTAGATCTCTCTGACCTGATGCTTCTATGTTGTTCCTCAGATGTAAGTCGATTTGGATAAAGGCGTCTGCCACCTTAGATACAGTAGTTATTGATGACAAATCCAACCTCAGTAACTACAGTGATCTCTTTACAGATGAAGCCCATGATACTGAGTTTACTGGCCGTTACATTTGTGGTTGTATCAAACACCACATTGAATAAAATCACTTTGACTGGAGAGATATTTTCAGATTAGTTTGTAGTCACGTCTGACCTGCAGTGACCTTCACGTTTGGCCAAATTGTACAATTACAATTTACAATATTTGGTAACTGTTCTCTCCTTTTGTAGCTAACCCGGCCAATGTGTCTGCAGCTGAGTTAATGATTTAAAATGTATGTAGTGATCACTGCTTCAGTGTATTTGCAGTCTTACAACACAGTCAGTAACCCCAATACAAAACTTCAGCTGCAGGGCTGTTGTGTCCATGAGCAAGTGATGCACATCTAAAATTTGACTTTGTCCAATAAATAAACAACAACAACCAGAAAGCTTAATGACTAAACTTGCTAAATAATTTGTCTGGAGAGGAACTATAACCAATAGATTTTGGAGAAGTTATTTAGTTTCCATCCTCTCTCCACAGTGATTTTACATTCATGACACAGCACCCAAGCCGTTTTGGGCCCCACATCAAGCCTTTAACGGCAGGAAAACCCTGTTAATATGACCTCATAATCATTGTAGATAAGACAGTTCATGTTTGCCTTTTGTGTCTCAATATAAAACTTCTTTAGCTTATCTGTAGAAATTAATATGAAAATAGGCAACATGAGAACCACCTCCCTTAATTACCAAGCATTTCATTTGCACAATAATCATAAAGAATCGTCTCCTCTTTAGTTTAAAATGACTAGTTTCTTTCTCATGTATGCATTTACATTTACTCATTTAGTTTCATGCAGTTTTGTCCAGAGTGACCAGAGCTCACACGCCTCTGGTGCAACCTCACGTTGTGTTTACTACGTCATCACACACATAGAGCCAAAAACATAGCGGAGCAAAAAAAAGTCAGGGGAGGGAGGGAGGAGGTGCGGGGGCGGGGGGGGTGGTTAACTGGCAGTAAGCGTCTCCCTTTTTCGAGCTCTTTGGGAAACGACAGTCTTCTCTTAGTCTTGAGAAACTGACACCCTGTAGCCTAAAGCACATTTACCGACAGAATATTTTCCTCTGCTCGCGTTCAGCGTCACTTTCTGCCGCTCAGACAATCAAACACTTGGAGTCACGCAGCTCTAACAGCAGCTTTCACTTACTGTATGTTCCGTATAGAACAAGGAGAGCAAGCGAGCAAAGCGTTTAACTGAAAACATCAGCCGCTCCTGAATGAATCTGGGGGACACTGCTGTTGATTCCTGGCGTCAGTGGATTTCAGGAGTCACCTGGTTGTTCATAGAAGGAGCCGCACGACATAAACAGTCGCTACACAGAATGAAACGACGTCTGAAATGTAACTTCTTAAAACCACAACTCTGCAGTGGGAATGAAATAAATATTTAGTTCATGGAAACCTCTTGGTGGCCATTAAACAACAGTCGGCATGACAGCTCCCAAATTAATAATGAACATCTAATGAACCTGTAATGGCGTATTTCGCTTCACCAAATGTTGTGTTATCATTACCTTTAAAGTTACGCATTAGCTTTCTTACCGTTTGTATCCATGTGTCCAGGAGTTATTCCAGACACAGTCAGCAGGCAGAACCAGAAGAACAGAAGCTCCAGAGCTTTCAACTGCAACATGTTAGATAAATTACTTAAAACCAAAGTTACTGGACTCGTTAACAGAGCGCTGAATGTGGACGTTGCGTTCAAGTGCTCCTTGTATGATCGCGTGTTGTGAAGTCGCTCTCGGTGGGTTCATGTGCTTTTACATGGTAAAGTGGAAACAACATGAACGCTGAACTGTCATTAACATTGTCGTCAAAGTGTGCTGAAAAAGTGCTAAAATGTTCTCTGCTTTTCCGAGTTGTTGTTCCGACTTCAGGCGGCCGTTAAATTAATTCGGGGAATCCCCTACTCACTTCCGGTGATATAGTACTTCCCATTTGCTCAACATGGTGTTTAACATCTACATCTTTAAAAACACATGTTCAATAGATTCACCAGTACTTTTACAAAAACTCTTAAATTAAAATGTTCCAAAATTATTTACAAGGATAAATCTCATTCAGAATAAGTAATAATTATGTTAGTTAAAAAGTTACACACATTGT
>NW_025743652.1:0-2437 GCF_021292245.1 Micropterus dolomieu
GATATGTGTGATAACTTTCATCAACCACTTGATCAATACAAAAAAATTCAAATAGGCCAAGAGGAAAGATGAAGAGAATAAACTGAGTGATGAATAACATAAGTAGTGTAGGCAATGTAGCACAGGCACCTGGAGGAGGAACTAGTCTAAATGACTTTATTAGTATAATATAATAACAATAAAAGTATATTGTTAATTTATTAGTAAACTGTAAGTTTGATATTAATATATTTATTATGTTACTATATTCAATATAATTTCATATATAACTTACCACTAGTATAATATTAATTCGAGTTACAGCTGTTTTAGTTTGGGGTTGTTTTTTATTCATTAACTTTGTGCAAGAAAAATGCTCCAGGCTACATGATAGTCTCCAGCCTTGATTTTGGGCAGGCTACTAACTCGTCAATAATCATACCCATTTATGCAGAACATTGAGTTCAACATTTATAAAGTTTGTTGCAGCACATCAAACTTTTATTTAAATCCTGCTCCATCCAGGCTGTGATTGATCTGTTCACAAAAACTGACATTGACGAGAGCAACGGCTTTATGAAAAGTTGAATGTTTCAATAACGTTAGATCCCTCCGCCTAACATTAAAGAAACAATTCACACAGTCGCTACGCACTGCCTGTCTAGTATTTCTGGCTATGCATTATAAATAAATACGTTCACCTACACTTTTAGCATACAAACTCTTTGGACAGTGTGTTAAATGGCGATTAGGACTTTTTAATACTTTTTAATGGCCTTAATTTTTGCAAAATTGATTTATTACCTTTTAAGACTTTTTAAAGAGGTGGTATCTCCTTTATTGAGTTATATATATCTTTTTTGTGCATGTAACAGGTTTGCAAAGTGAAAAAGCCCAAAGGGAGTTCCCATCTCCCACAGAAAACTCTGCTCTGAGCCGCTTGAAAACAGCTCGTTTGTAGTCCGGCCCTTCACTTCCTTTACTTGTGATGTCACAATGAAAACGCGTCATAAAGCTTGCCAAGCAGCTAGCGGGGTCAGGCACGCCCTCAAACCAAGCTAGTCTGAGCGGAGGCCCTTTGGCTCGCCTTTGTTTGGTTTTCCATTGTAGAAATGTTGGACCTGTACCTGCTTCCAGGTACTTTGTTTCGTATCACCTCTCCTCCTTCGAGGTTCCAAGCGAGCTGAGGGATACTAAAATGTAACGTGAAAACACGACAGACTGCTGATTGGTCAGAGAGAATATTCACTATTCTGCATCATCATTGTGTTCGCCAGACAGAGGCCAGCAACAGAAAGTTTTATATTTTACAGTTTTCGTTTGGAATTTCATCACTAAATCCACTTCTGAGAAGTTTTGAGGTGAAATCAGCTGTGTAGATTTCGGATATTGACAGTTTTACGAGAAGTGATGGCGGAAAAAAAATGTGCTTTAATATTTTTTGGAGTTGAGGAGCTCCGCAAGTGGCTGCGGGGGAAGCCTGCGCCAACCTGCGGGAGGAGCGTGTGAGGCCGGCCAGCCGCCCGCTCACAGAGCCCTCTGCTCCCGCCGTCATACAGACCGCTGCAGCAACAACGGCAGAGGAAAACACAGCTGGAAGGTTTTCATACCGCTTATCTGTCTTTACATTCTGAGATATGTTGAAACGTTTTAACTTAAAAGAGAGAAAGCTGCGTGGATCGCTGGTGTGTGTGTCGCATTGAACATTACGTCGTGGCAGTTGTGTGTGGCTGCAATGGAAAACAGAGTAGGGCCAAGTACAGTCGAGTCTATCGAGTTGCACTATGGTAACATTTTTCGGCAAGGCAGCAGAGATCGTCAGAACACCGGCAACAGTTCACCGTTTAGTCCTAATGGTAAGATGTGGAACAATGATGTTGCTTGGTTGTGGACTTGCGAGTAACTTCTACCATCTGCTAGGTTACAGCCGGAGTCTGAAGCGGCTTTGATTTGGATCACACTACCTTGTTTTTTTACGACCCGCCCTTCTCTGCTTCTGATTGGCTAGTAGCCCTTACCTGGGAACTGCGCATGTGCAACTCCCAACAAAGATTTTCCAAGAGGTCCAGTCCAGAAAATCACCGTGACTCCTAATTTTGTGTGTAAGTCGCACAACTTTTAATTCAGAAAATGACTAAGTTTCTTTCAAAAAGCATTTATTTCAGTTCGAATTAACTTTCACTAGCCTACTTCCAATGACCCAGAGTTTGGAGGCTAATCAACTGAGTCGAAAACGACACCAGTAACCAAGCCAGGGCTAACAGCCCATTTACTGCAAGTTTCCCTCAACCACCAACCAGACGGAGGACTCCGGGGAATCCCCGTCAGCAAAGACCAGTTTGAGCCGGCCGTGTGGCGTTCCATGCCGCTGAGGGCCGTGAACGCAACGAACCGAGCCAGCTGATCGTGAACCTTCCACACTGGACAGTGGGGGGAAACAACAAGCAGTAAAGCAAAA
>NW_025743653.1:0-2175 GCF_021292245.1 Micropterus dolomieu
GGTTTTATTTACGTTTTACACAACTTCATTGGAATTGGGGTTGTAGGTTAATTGTTGTATTTACTTTTTAATTTATGTATCTTACCAGTAACAGAGAGTCTGACAGAGTCACTTAAAGGGGAGCTGAAGTCTCGTCTTGAAACACTTGTCTGATATTGACACTGGTACGATCCTGCGTTGGCAAAATCAACTTGCAAGATGCTGAAGGTAGCAGAGTTGGTCCTTGATGTTTGGGTTGTTCTGAAGGAGCTGGAGGTTTTCATCAGGATGAATGTTCCACCTAAATGCTGAGTTGAGATCGAACAAGTGACGCTGACGTTCTCACCCCAGGTAACCTCACCAGCAGGATTTATGGAGATGCTGGGCTTTGGAAGGTTCACTGAAAAACAACACAATATTAGAGCAGTAAATGGACTGACTTTGAGATAAAAAAATTTTGTAAACATTTTCTTTTTTAGTTTGCTAAATTTCTATTATGCCAAAGGAATAGTTCACCATTAAGGGAAATAAGCCTTTTAAGTTTTTCGGTCCCCTCTGGTTGCCTTCAGTAAGTTACTGCTGTTTCCTTGTTTTCAGTCTTTATCCTAAGCTACGCTGACTAGCTGCTGGCTGTGGCTTCATATTTAAAGGACAGCTATGAGATGAGGATCAATCACTCATCAAACTCTCAACATGAAAATGAATTAGCTTATTTCCCAACATGTTGAACTATTTCTTTAAACAAGTGAATGAAACAGATTCATTTCCTTACCAGTAACAGAGAGTCTGACAGAGTCACTTAAAGGGGAGCTGAAGTCTCGTCTTGAAACACTTGTCTGATACTGACACTGATACGATCCTTCGTTATCAAAGTTCACTTTAGGTATAATGAAGGTAGCAGAGTTGGTACTTGATGTTTGGGTCTTTCTGAATGAGCCTGAGGTCTGCTGCAGGAGGAATGTTCCGTCTAAATGAACCTGTATTGAGATGGAACAAGTGATGCTGACGTCCTGACCCCAGGTAACCTCACCAGCAGGATTCATGGAGATGCTGGGCTTTGAGAGGCTCTCTGAAAAAATAACACAACAATAAAAATATTAAATGTATTTGTTTAGATATTTGACCCTGCCTGTCTTTTTTCAATAAGCATGTAGTAGTAAGGCAGTATAATGCGAAACTTGAATGAATGATCCACTCTAAAAATAGCCAACTCATAACGTCTTGGTTTATCTAATAGGTTTAAAGATGTGAGAATTTATAATATTATTCTGTTATTGTAATTATGATAAATATGTATATGATTCTCCTTTCCATTTTGGCTTTGTTCCCTTTTACAGATTCTGACTGAAGGAGTAGCACTTCAGAGCATAAACATATATAGAGGTAGACGCCCTATGGAACCGGTCATACTCCCAGTTGCGCAGCTGAAGAAAGCAAGATGCCAGAGCACTGTGCAGCATATTCATGCTCAAATCGGCAGACCATCGCAAACAGGGCTCAGGGGATTACGATAAGTAAGATTTAACATTACCGTACTATTTTGAGTAACTTTCACTGCTTTTTAGTTGGTGCATTATGGTCATAGTAAGATGTGCCTGCATATGTGGATCAGGATCAGTCAGGATGAACTAACAGCAGCCTCTCTGATCATGAAAGTTATTTGTTAAAGCACAGACACACAGCCTACAGAAATTTGATTGATCCATCAGGGGAGCTACTGTAGTTTGCATCCTGTCGACCATCGGATTCCAGCAACAGGAAATAACGTTACTCTTTTACTCATGGATTTGTTTTTCTGCTGCCCAAATGTTTCTTGGTGTTGGTGAATTACTATAAAAACAAAACACCACTTAATTTCGGGTGGTTATAATATTACTGTTTTTTTTTAAGTAATGTGTTATATTACCGCTTTACAGCAAAAAGCAATACATTACTGTAATTGTATTACTTTTGTAACGTGTTACTCCCACTTTTACTTTAAAAAATAAAGTAAACAGCAAACTAACATTACTGTATGCATGACACAGGAGAATGAACTGACCTGCAGCAGGTGAAGAAGCAGTCAGGAGGAAAAAGACTGTGGAACAGAAGAAATGACACATTCAGTAAACTGAAAAGTGCAGAAATGAAAGTTTTCCTTGTTTCTGTTTTAGATTCCCGTGTTTATTTTAATGATAGGAAGTTTTTTAAATGGAA
>NW_025743654.1:0-6228 GCF_021292245.1 Micropterus dolomieu
TGCTGTGTTCTTTCTTTTGGGATAGAAAAAATTAAGTGTTCACTGGTTGGTTCACTACACAATGATACGTTCCATAACCTGTCATCTTTGACGCACCTACTCTCTTGCGATAGACATTTGATTTACATTGAGCATCTAACTTATATTTCCTTTGCTGATCCTTAAAAAGCAGGCGTCTGCACATTCTCTATGAGGGCCACTTCTCTCATGTTCCATTACTCTTTGATGCACATGTCTCCAGTCACGCATTCCCACTGTAAATGGGTTGACTTGTTTAGTAAAAGCCAAGCACACAGACCAGTACAGTGTGTGTGATCTGCAGGAGGCGGGAGTGACGCTTAACGACAAGTGTGAGTTTTCCAAGAACAGGATCTGGTTCCTGGGGCAGGTCATTGAGGCATCAGGAGTCAGCGCTGACCCTGATAAAGTGAACGCTGTAAAAGCCACGCCAGCGCTCAGTAACTTCAGCGAGGTGAAACGCTTTCTGGGGATGACAAACTATCTGGGGAAGTTCCTGCCTCACTTGCTGAGAGAACATGACTTCTCTATGACCCTAATGCTGAAACACTTGTCTCCGCTGACCCATCCTCATATGGGATGGGCGCCGTTCTTCTCCAGCAGCAAGCAGATACAGAGTGGAAACCTGTGGCGTGTGCTTCGAGAGCCCTCAGCAGCACCGAACAGCGATACGCCCAGATTGAGAAGGAGGTTCTAGCATCAACACGGGCCTGTGAGAGGTTTGCAGAGTTCCTCATTGGGAAGAGTTTTCACATTGAAACCGACCACAAGCCCCTGATTCCTCTACTAGGCTCAAAGAGCTTAGATGAACTTCCTCCACGCATACAGCGTCTACGCATGCGTCTAATGAGGTTTGCCTACATCATATCACATGTGGCTGGCAAAGACATTGCAGCTGCAGATGTGCTGTCCCGAGCTCCTGTCAGCCACACTGCAGAAGGATTGCAGGAGGAGGAAATCAATCTCTATGTTGACTCTGTCATAGCGAGTCTCCCAGCTACAGAAAAGAGGTTAAGAGAAATTCAGAGACACCAGGACGACGATGCCGCACTCCAGCAGTTGAAGAAATTCTGTGTCGAAGGATGGCCAGACAAGTTCTCCATTGAAGAGTGTTCCAGCCCAATCTGCCATTTTCAGGTGAGCTCACAGTCCAAAACGGTCTACTACTGTGTGGCAGCAGGATTGTCATCCCAGCATCACTCAGGGCAGACATCCTGTCCAAGCTGCACGAGGGCCACCTGGGAATAACAAAATGCAGAGAGCGAGCTAAACATTCAGTGTGGTGGCCGGGCCTCAGCAGAGTGCTGACACAAATGATAGAAAAATGTGATGTGTGTAGCTGTGAGAGAATAAATCGATGAGACCTAAAACGATGATGCCTACTGAGTTCCTGCCAAGAACATGGTCTACTGTAGGAGCAGATTTGTTCCAGATAGAAAACAAACAATACCTGGTCATTGTGGACTATTTCTCAAGATATTTTGAAGTGGCCAAACTGACATCCACAACATCTGGAGCTGTGATCGATCACTTCAAGTCTATCTTTGCTCGTCATGGTATACCTGAAGTGGTCCGCTCAGACAACAGCCCACAGTTTGCATCCGAGACCTTCAGAAAGTTCGCACAGGATTGGGGCTTTAGTCATGTGACCTCCAGTCCCCATTTTCCCCAGAGCAACGGGGAAGCTGAGCGTGCTGTGAGGACAATCAAAAGTCTCCTCAAGAAATCCAGCAACGCTTATCTCGCCCTGATGGCCTATCGAGCTGCTGCCCTGGCAAATGGATACAGTCCCACTGAGCTTCTGATGGGAAGGAAAATAAGATCACCAGTCATTCCATCCAAGCTCAATCCAGGGTGCGTAGACATGGACAACTTGAAAAGGACAGAACAAAAGTACAGACAAAAACTGCAACAGTACTATGACCAAAGACACACCCATGTCATACCTTCACCCCGGTGATCATGTGTGGGTCAAAGATACAGTGGAAAGAGGCACTGTGGTGTCTACTGCCGGCACGCCAAGGTCCTACATCATTGAGACGCCCGGGGGCGCTCTGCGAAGAAACAGATGCCATCTTTCGCCAACCCCTGTGGCTCCTGAAAAACCTTCCAACTCAATTGAGCCAGCACTTGAGAGCACTGTTCCTGACGCCGCACACACTCCTGTCACACCAGGAGCCCAGTGTGAAGCCAGTCAGCAGACTCCAGCGTGTGAGGGACGTTTCCCAAACAGAATAAGGAATCCTCCATCTCACCTGAAAGACTTTGTTTGTTCTTAAAAATGACACCTGAGTTGATGGAGAAGGGCAGTGAGTAGTTGATTTTTGCCAACTTTTTTTGTTATTAGAAGCCAATTAAGTGTTTACAGAAGCACATGCTTAAGGTGTTTCATAGCTGAACAGTATGGCAAAGGTTGAGAAGCCATAACATAATGTGTTAGGGAACATCCTTTGTTTAGAAAGGGGGATGTGGTATCAGGTCAACTACTGAGGTGGGGGGAGGGGGTCACTTTATCTGTCTTTTCAAACACCCAGTGCCACATTCACACCGCAATTTCTCCAGACATCGCATTGAAAGTAGGGCTACACCATAATTCTAATGGTAGTTGCGATGTTACTCAATTACCCTTGTGATTATATGTTCGCAAGGTGTGCGATTAAACAAAAAAGTGTGCTGTGTGTGTGACAATTTGTCTCTGTGTGCACTGCAGTTTGTATCCTCGCCCACACCGGGTTCTACAGTGGGACCATTTCACTCCTATATGACCCTACAAATAGATCGGGAACCATAAAAATTATTCATGAGCACAGTGTGCAAGTAAAGACTACAATCTATCATAATCACCCCGCACCATGTCGCTAACTTGTAGCGAATTGTTCCAAACAAAGTCGGACTGGCCACCAGGAGCACCAGTGGAAACTGTGAGACCGAAGAAAATCAGGAGAAGATAAGCAGCATTTGGGTTTAGCTGGCTATTTAGCTATATCAGTGCCTTTTGTTGAAACATGGTCAACTTTTCATAAAGCTGATGTGCTCAGTGTCACTTTTGGTCAATCGACCAATCACAGCCTGGATGGGGCGGGACATAAAAGTTATAGACGAATGTAAAGCATTTTTCTTGCACAAAGATTTAATGAATGAAAACAACCCACAAACGTGAAACTGCTGTAACTGGAATTAATATACTAGAGGTAAGCTATGAAGTATACCATTAAAATAAATTATAATCAATATAGTAACATTATATAATTAATATATTATACTAACAACAGGTTACTATTAAATTAACATTATACTTTTTATTTAATGTTATATTATACTAATACAGTAATTTATAGTTATTCATCCAGGTTGTGGAAGGTGCATCTGCAGTGGACAGATGTAGATTTAGCCAGAATCAGGATGCCATTGTGCTAATGTGTTGGCTTCTAGCCAAACATGCTCCCCTTGTTCTGTTTACTAAAGTTATTATTGCAAATATTGTTCAGTAACTTTGTTTAAATAAAGTGTGCCGTGGGTTGTGTGGGTGGTGCTCGTGTATCTGTCCCTGGAAAGATCACAACTACAAATGTGTTTACGAGTGTTAGGCCCAGTGTTACACAGTTAAATTACAGTACAAATATCAGTCATCTGCAGAAAAATAGATCAAATTTAATGTTGTTTTCTAAAATAGCAATTTTGACAATAAAATTATACATGTCAAAACATCAAGACAATATAAAGTACATAAATTTCTTAGCTTGTGCTAACCAGGAATTTATTATCAATAAGTATATAGACCCAACTCTGCTAATAGAAAGTTAATCAGGGACACAATTCCAGTTTACTGCACATTTCAACATTTTTGTGTTTACTCATAAAAATGTATGAAGGACATTCTTCTGAAAAAAAACCCCAAAGTTTCAGATGCTTCTACACACATAAAGCAAGACAAGTTTATTTGTAAGTACATTTCAACAATTCAAAGGGCTTTACATAAAATATAAAAGCAACAAAGGGAAATTGAAAAAAAAACACATTAAAATATAATTTTTTTAAAGGGTAAAATAGAAAATAAAAACAGCGTACGAACACATAACTATTACTCATTTCAATACAACATGTAGCACCAAAGAAATCTGTCCTCATGTTTGTTAAATTATTTTTTCTCCCCCAGATGCTCCAAAGCTTCCCTCTGTGTCAGTGAGTCCCTCTGCTGAGATAGTGGAGGGCAGTTCAGTGACTCTGACCTGCAGCAGTGATGCTAACCCAGCAGCTAATTATACCTGGTACAAGCAGAAAGGCAATCTAAACCACCTTCATCCTCGCAATACAAAAACACAGTTTTTCTTTGGCTCCATTCAGTCCTCTGACTCTGGAGAGTATTACTGTGTCGCTGAGAATAAGCTGAAGAGGAAGACATCTAAATCAGTCTTCATTGATGTGAAATGTGAGTAAAACACAACTAATGACAACTTTTTAAAGCTTAATTATCCAGTCAAATATTTGGGATTCCAAAATCTGCATGGAAGTTCAGGGGATTCAAACCTTCAGTAATGCAGAAAACCACCTCCTAAAGTTTCAGATGCTCCCACACATGTTGGCTAGTAACTTTGGAAAACCACTAGCTACAGTGGCTGGTGAGGGAGTAAGTTAATGTGTAGTATTTTGTTTTGCTTAATACAATAAGCTAGAAACAAAATTGCTGCCTGGATTTTGTTAGGTGGCAACATTTTTTGGATTGTAGGAAGGGCTAACTTTTTTAACCCCCACACAGTTAAATTACAGTACAAATATCAGCCATCTGCAGAAAATGAAAACAATTTAATGTTGTTTTCTGAAATAGCAATTTTGACAATAAAATTATACATGTCAAAACATCAAGACAATATAAAGTATATAGATTTCTTAGCTTGTGCTAACCAGGAATATAATATCAATAAGTATATAGACCCAACTCTGCTAATAGAAAGTTAATCATGGACACAATTCCAGTTTACAGCACATTTTTGTGTTTAAATGTGTGAAGGACATTCTTCTGGCCTCCTCTTAGCTGTGTTCACATACAACACAAATTTAATCTTCAAAATGCTTTCCTCGCGCGGCTTTTTAGCGCTGGACAACTACACTCTAAAAACTATTACTGGGATAAACTTAATTTTACTGGTGAAACATTTTTACACTTAAAAAACATTTAGTAAATCTAAAAGCTGTGAAATCAAGTAAATATAACTTATTAATTTAGTAAATGTAAGTTAAAAAAAATGAGTTAATTATCCAGACAGATAAAATTAAGTAGATCTAATCAAAATCTTAAGTCAATGTAGTAGAAACCCTTTGAGAAAACCACTAATAAAATTGAGTAGATATAACTGAATTTTTAAAGTAGATATAAATAGAAACATTACTATTATTTAACATATCAAATGTGCAACATTTACTCAATGAGTTACTGGAATTCAATTTATATTTAACTATCAATTATCAAAATCAATATATGTTACATGTACTTAATTCTTTTAGCTATATTTACCCTTTATATCCAGGAGTACATACACAATATATTTCAAGAAAAACAACAAAATTACAAATGACATATGTAACAATTACCACACTATAAAAACAGTGAGCTCAACTCTGCACATTAGTAAGCCGTCTCTAAAAAATGGGTAAAATGCGCCAAGAACAATTGGCCTTTGAATTAACTTATATAATATAGCAGAAATAGAATATGATATTCACAAGTATGTTTCATTTGTGTATAATCACCTATAATGAGCCTTTTTATGTATACAGAGGGCACAGGTGGCAGTAGTAAAACACATACAGGTGGTCCAGAGACCTGCCGCCTAGGGCGGCATCGGGCGTCTGGCCCCGAGTAAAGGGATGCATCATCATTTACACAATCTAGGTTTCTATGTTTTGGGGAACAGAGATCCTCTCTCGGCCTTGAATGAACATTCCATGAGAGGAGAGGAACAACAAGAGAGGGAAAACACCAAAACAATCTCACAGCTCTGACCCAAACCCTAGTAAATGTGGACAGACCAACATAAGGAGTATAGGAGAGGAAAGGTTAAGGATAAAAACACAATACATATCTATAACAATAATAGTAATAATAATGATAATATTAAAAGATCATACATAAAAGATTAAATGTAAGAGGACACAATTTTCTGCCATTACAATAATATTTGTGCTGATTAAATCGTCTATCAGCCCAACCCT